>NW_017671359.1:0-33951 GCF_001879085.1 Nicotiana attenuata | reverse complement strand
TCTTACTTGACAGTCCTGTTTGTTCTTTGTTGTCGCTTAGATTTTCCCTTTTAAACACCTTAGGAGAATCTAGAACTGCCTAAAATTAGAGGTCCTAAACACCTCCGGAACCACAAGGAAGGAATGAGTAATGCACGCATAGAGTTCGTCTAATTAAAACCGCTTATATAACCGTTAAGGGGAGGGTAATTGGGTAGTAAAAGGATATGATGACCTGTGCGCTAATACCACGTGTAGCCCCTCTAGTTGAGGAAGGATTACCGGGTATTGTACAGATGTGATCCTATAGGCTAACAAACTAGGACTTCCCTCATCTTATTTACATATGTGTGCTTAGACTACTTATCTGTTAAATTTCCATTATCTTATATGTGTGTTTAGACTGCCTATTTGTTAAATGACTAATTCACAAAATGAGTTTGGCCGACCACCGTTGTGGACCTCGAGGGGTGCCTAACACCTTCCCCTTAAGGTAATTTCAAGCCCTTACCCAATCTCTGATAACATAAACCATTTTTATGAGTTACTTGCAATAGGTGCCCTAATGCATTTTGAATCCGTTAGGTGGTGACTCTTCAACTTCTGTACCCCTTTCCCAAAAGGAAACGAGTTGTCCCAAATGAATGTCAAAACCCTGACTTCTGCTGCAAAGATGGAAAAAAGGGGGCTCGACAAGGCCTCCGATGTATCAACAACCAAACAACCCGCCTCCATTTCCGTCTCAAGGTCCTAGCTCGTCAAATAATGAGATGGGAAGGATTGAGTCAATGTTTGAGCAAATGATGAATAGAAGCACCGACTCCGATGCCCAATTGGCATCCCATAATACTTCTATCCGCAACTTGAAGGTCCAACTTGGCCAGATTTTGCAATCTTCGAACACTCGCCCTAAAGGGGTACTACCTAGTGACACGGTAGTAAACCTGAAGGGTGGAACAATACTGGCCATGCAATGGCGGTGACCACAAGGAGCGGTAGAGGTAGTGAAAGAAGTACCTCCAAGCAAAGGGAAGTTGCGAGTGATGAGGTTGAAGTGCAAAATGATGATGATCTAATAGTTGATGAGCAGTGAGTGAAGAGAATTTGAAGGCTGAGGTGAGAATCGATATTCATGACAATGAGGAGGAGATTCAAAATGATGTGAACCCGTCTAGGGAACATGTGATAGACATACCGGAAACGGTAATGCCTAAAGCCAAGGCTCCTTTGCCAAGGCCTCCTCCGCCTTACTCTCAAATACTTGCAAAGCAAAAGAATGAAAACCAATTCAAGAAGTTTATTGAGATGATGAAAAGCTTGTCGATCAATGTGCCCTTGGTGGAAGCTCTTGAGCAAATGCCGGGATATGCCAAGTTTATGAAAGATTTGGTAACTAAAAAGAGATCTATAGATTGTGAGACTATCAAAATGACTCATCAAGTGAGTGCCATTGTGCACTCGATGGCTCCGAAGCTTGAAGATCCCGGCGCATTTACCATTCCATGTACCATTGGGAGTGCGGATTTTGCAAAGGCCTTGTGTGATTTGAGAGCAAGTATAAATTTGATGCCTTACTCTGTATTCAAAACTTTGGGTATTGGTCAACCGAGAGCTACTTCAATGAGATTGCAAATGGCGGATCGAACAATAAAGAGGTCGCTTGGTATTATTGATGACGTTCTTGTGTAGATCGACAAGTTCATACTTCCCGCGGATTTTGTAATTCTGGACTGCGAGGTTGACTATGAGGAACCGATCATATTGGGGAGACCTTTCCTAGCTACAGGGAAGGCTTTAGTTGATGTGGAATCAGGGGAGCTCACCTTCCGGGTCGGTGATTAAAACGTTGTGTTCCATGTCTGCAAATCAATGAGGCAGCCCAATAGCAACGAAGTATGTTCGTTTGTTGATCTTGTGACCGAGGTGATTGTTGAAGACATCAGTGCTGTGATAAATATGGAGGACCCTTTAGAAGCTCTGCTGTTGAATCATGATGTGACTGAGGATGAAGGCTTGGTAGAGTATGTCAATGCTTTGCAAGGAATGGGTTCTTACTCATATGAACCCCGCAAAACTTTCCTTGGATCTTGAGAACCGAAAGACTCCACCAACAAAGCCCTCAATCGAGGAACCTCCCATATTGGAGTTGAAGCCTTTGCCTCCACACCTAAGGTATGAATTCTTGTGCCCTTGTTTAACTTTATGTGTTATTCTTTCTTCGTGCTTAACTAACGTGAAGGTAGATGCCACCCTTGAGGTGCTCCAAAGAAGGAAGAAGGCAATTCGATGGACTCTAGCTGATATTTGGGGGATAACCCCGCCTTTTGCATGCACAAGATTATACTTGAGGATGATGCCAAACCCTTCGTGGAACATCAAAGGAGGTTGAACGAGTCTATGCAAGAAGTCGTCAAGAAGGAAGTTATCAATTAGCTAGATGCAGTGGTTGTGTACCCCATCTCGGATAGTTCATGGACTTCGCCGGTACAATGTGCGCCAAAGAAGGGTGGTATGACTGTGGTCACAAATGAGCAAAATGAGTTGATCCCCACTAGGACTGTCACCGGATGGAGGGTATGCATGGACTACCGAAAGCTGAACAAAGTGACCCGCAAAGATCATTTTCCATTGCCCTTTCTTGACCAAATGTTGGATAGACTTGCCGGGCGTGCCTACTACTGCTTTTTGTATGGGTACTCAGGTTACAACCAGATTTTGATTGCACCGTAGGACCAAGAGAAAACCACCTTCACATTGCATTCTCACGGATGCCATTTGGTTTGTGTAATGCACCGGCTACCTTCCAGCGGTGTATGATGGCTATCTTTACGGACATGGTGGAGGATTTCATTGCAGTGTTCATGGATGATTTTAGTGTTGTGGGTGACTCCTTTGAAGAATGCTTGAAGAATCTTGACAAGGTGCTTGCCCGATGTGAAGTGACAAATCTTGTGCTTAGTAGGGAAAAATTCCACTTTATGGTTGAGGAGGGCATTTTCCTCGGCCATAAGATCTCCAAGAACGGTATTGAGGTGGACAAGGCAAAGATTGAAATGATTTCAAAACTCCCTCCTCCTACTTCCGTCAAGGGGGTTAGGAGCTTTCTTAGGCATGCGGGGTTCTACCGGAGGTTCATCAAGGACTTCTCAAAGGTGGTGAATCCCTTGAGCAAATTGTTGGAAAAGGATGCAAGGTTTGTTTTTAATGAAGAGTGCATGCAAGCTTTTGAGCTTCTCAAGTACAAACTGACAACCACTCCCATTATTACCGCACCCAATTGGAGCTTACCCTTTGAGCTTATGTGCGACGCAAGTGCCATTGCGGTGGAGCGGTCTTGGGGCAAAGGGTGAACAAGATGTTTCATCTAGTGTACTATGCAAGCAAAACTATGAATGATGCCCAGGTTAATTATACGGTGACGGAGAAAGAGTTGCTAGCCATAGTGTTTGCCATGAAAAAGTTTAGGCCTTTATCTCATTGGTGCCAAAGTGATTGTTCATACTGATCACGCAGCACTCCGTTACTTGATGACAAAGAAGGACTCTAAGGCTAGGTTGATGAGATTGGTTCTTTTGCTTCAAGAGTTTGACCTTGAAATTATTGATCAAAAAGGGTATGAAAACTAAGTGGCGGACCACTTGTCCCGCTTGGAGGTGAAGAGGAGGCCCCATGACGGCCTCGAAATTAATGACTCGTTCCTGGATGAACAACTCATCTCCGTATCTTTGAATAGTATGCCTTGGTTCGCCGATGTTGCTAACTTTCTTGTGACCTGCATTGTCCCATGTGAGCTCTCTTCTAACCAAAGGAAGAAGCTTAAACGGGATAGCTTGGATTACTACTGCGACGAGCCTTATCTTTTCAAGATTTGTAATGATGGTATGATCCGGAGATGCGTTCCGGAAGAGGAGCAAATGAGTATTCTTGATGCTTGCCATTCCTCGCCCTACGGTGGTCATCGTGGTGGGGCGAGAACTGCTTCAAAGGTTCTCAGCTGTGGTTTTTATTGGCCTACATTGTATATAAAGATGCTAGTGAGCTTGTGAAGAGATGTGATGAGTGTCAGAGAGCTGGTGGAATTTCCAAGAAGGATGAAATGCCTCTCAACACTATTCTTGAGATTAACATTTTTGACGTGAGAAGAATTGACTTCATGGGACCTTTTGTGAGTTCATGTGGTAACACGTACATTCTGGTTGCTGTTGATTATGTTTCCAAGTGGGTTGCAGAAGTGGCTTTGCCTAACAATGAGGCCCGGAGTGTAGTGTCTTTCTTGAAGAAAAATATTTTTACAAGGTTTGGCACTCCTAGGGCGATCATTAGTGATGGGAGTTCTCATTTTTGCAACAAGGCCTTCGATACTTTACTCTCCAAGTATGGTGTCAATCATAAAGTGTCAACCCCTTATCATCCGCAGGCTAGTGGGCAAGTTGAGGTCTCCAACAGGGAGATAAAGAGCATATTGTCAAAAACTATCAATGCAAACTGAACTGATTGGTCAAGGAAACTGGATTATGCTTTGTGGGCTTACAGGACTGCAAACAAGACTCCAATTAGTATGTCTCCATACCAGTTGGTATTTGGGAAAGTGTGCCATCTTCCGGTTGAGTTAGAGCATAAGGCCATGTGGGCACTGAAGAAGTTAAACCTTGAATGGGATGTAGCTGCAAATCTCTGGGTAGAGCAACTAAATGAACTTGATGAGCTTAGGTTTCATGCCTATTCCAGCTCGTCCTTGAACCAAGGACAAGATGAAGTACTTACATGAAAAGTATGCCCGGCACAAGGAATTCAAGGAGGGTGATTTGGTTCTTCTATTCAACTCTTGATTACGATTGTTTCTGGGAAAGCTCAAGTCAAAATGGAGTGGTCCTTTTGAAGTGGTGCATGTAACTCCGTTTGGTACTCGTGATTTGAAAAACAAAAATGGTAAAACCTTCCGAGTTAATGGGCATCGTGTGAAGCACTATCTTGGCAAGTTTGATGATAGCCACGTGGTGTCAATGATCCATTTCAAGTGATTAATGGTAAACTACATCGTGCCGCGATGTTAAATCAGGCGCTTCTTGGGAGGCAACCCATGTATTTTTCTTTCTTTTTGATTTTCTTCTTAGTTTAGGCTTTGTTTTGGACTAACTGGTTGTGAAGTTTGTTTAGGAATTGTTGTGCAATGCAGGATTGTTGCTGGAAAGTTTTGCCTAAAGTGTGAGAATTATGCTGACCGCACTCAAAATTTCCCGGTCAGTGGAAGCTTCTCGCGGGGGCGTAAATGGTCAGCGGACGGACTTGAAAAGTCCAGAATAGCAACACTCTGAAGTTGTATTCGCGTGCGCGGTTGAAATTCCATGGTCCACGATGCTCTTTCGCGATCGCGCTTGGTTTTTCGCTCTCAACGGTTCTTTCTTGGTAACAGCCCGTCAACAAGGTAAAAGCGCGGCCGCGGTGGAATTCCGCGGACCGCGCTCAGGTAGGTTTGTGAGTCCCTGTACTGTTATTATAAATGGAAGGTCCCTTCTCCTTTTACCCTTTTCGAACCCTAGACTCTCACTGAACCTAAAGCATTGTTCATCATAGTATTGTTGGTCTTTCAATCTCAATTGTTCAAGAGTCGGTCTTCTTCTACACATCTCATAACTGGTATGCTCAAATACTTGTATTAATTTTATTTCTTTCTTTTCTTTCATCTCTATTTTATTGTTTCTTGGTAACTAGGGTTAAATAGCTGCAAATACTAGGCTATGATGCCAAAACATTCATGTGGGTACTTGTTGTGCATGCCTAATAGGGGATAGAGGTGTTCATATACCTGTTAATGGCTAAAACATCGAAACCCTAGCTCTAAGAGAAGTCAAAAATGCTCGTCTGGTCGTAAATTTTGCAGACAGCGGTCCAAATTACGCTGTCCACGTTCATGCTTTGTGAGAACTGAGTCACTTATAAGTTTGCGGACACGGTACTTTTCCGCTGTCCGTGGTTTCCTTTATGCAGCCGTGTCCGTTTTTCCGCGGTCAGTGTTAATGAGTTTTAGAGAGTGGGTAAATTGGTTCCGCGGACATGTTCATTCATTGCATGTTTCGCGGCTGCGCCCCTTTTTTCGCCATCAGTAGTACCTCAACATCAGAGACTAGGTAGTCTGATCCCCACTCTTTCATGGCCGCATTCCTTTTTACGCGGACCGCGGTGGCCTTTTCACGGTCCGTGGTGCCTAATTCTGAGAGGCAGCATATGCAGGTCATCTGCAATGTTTTAGCGTCAACTGCAATGCTTAACCATATGACTAATACCTTGTTCAGACTTTGTTTCATGCCTTGTTGTATGCAGACAATGGTTAGATCTCGAGGTTCACAACATAAATAACAAGGGAGGGGAGAGTCCTCCAGGGGCCGGGAGAGAGGAAAATAACCAGCTGCACCCCTAGCTCCTAGAAGACTCATTGGAAACATAAAAACCCTCCAGAGACCCACTCCTGACATTTCGGAGACCAGTGAGTATGTCCCCTCTCGGGAGATTTCAAAAGGGGAAGCTAGCCAGACTCAACAAGCGGCACAATCCCAGCCCCGTCGCCTCACAAATGAATCCACCCCATCGTCTAAATCTTCAGAGGGCTCGGGAGATAGTGACACACCTACACCTCCTGCCCTAAGTGCTGCAGCTCCAGCCTCCACACAAGCCCCAGTAAACATTGATGATGATGATGTCCCAGACGACGGGAGTGGTGGTGACACCCAGACAGGGGGGGTGGTAAGATCAAGAAACCCTGTGGTATGGCAAGACCGGTTTGTGAGTGAGAAAGCTTACCACAAGTTCTGGGAGTGGTGGCCTCAAAGGTCACTTACACTTGAGAGGGTGTTCATTGAGCGAGATCTGCTACCCCACAACCCTAATGTCAAGAGGCACTTCAACGAGAGAGTGGGGTGGAAGTTCTTCACCAGCAACTTACCGGAAGCCAATGAATATTTGGTCAAGGAATTCTATGCAAATGTCGCCCACATCAAGAAGGGTACATATTTGACCAAAGTCCGTATCAAGAAGATTATGTTTGATGGCAAGACTTTCAATGACTATGCTGGGTTCAATAACGAGGATGAGTCCCTTTTTCTGGAGAAGGTGGCTATGGATGAGTTAGCCCACCCTTGGCTTGCATCGGTGATTGCTATTCCTGGGACTACTCCAGCTTGGCTGACACCTGGGGTCCCGATCTATAGGAACACTCTGAGCTTCGAAGTGAAAGGGTGGTCTACTTTTGTGTGCAGCCGATTAGACCCTACTATGCATGACAGTAATATGCCGGTCTCCTAAGCTATTATTGTGGGGGCTATCATGGCGGGTTCCCAATCAATATCGGGAATATTATGGCCAAGGTGATTACCAGAGCGGTTGGCAAGGATGAGAGCTCATATCCCTTCCCAAACTTCCTCACCATGTACTAGAGGACATGGAAGTAGAAGCAAGGGACTTTGACACCAATGTGAAGCCAAAGAGGCCATTTTCCTGGTACAGCCTTCAAGGTCCGGACAACCCCAAGTCCAAGGGCAAAGACACCACTTCCACTGGCTAGTCTGAAGTGCCAGGGGTGGTGGCCATTAGTTTCGAGCCTTCCACTGCCGAGGGTTTGTCTGCTGCCGTGCCATATCCTCCCTCCGAACCATCTGCTTATGTTCCCATTTCAGTGCCTTCTTCATCAGCATACCCTCAGACTGCTCTGATGGTCAACCAGACATTGGCTGGCATGAACAATTGGATGCAGGTAGCTACAACAAAGCTATCTGCCCTATCCACTGCAATAGCAGCTCAGGCAGCTCCGGCACAGCTCCAGATACCTCTATCAGTGGAGGAATCATTGCAGAATATTCTCACCAACCAAACAAAGATTCTGGAGTCTCTGGATGCTCATGGGAAAACAATCAAGGAGTTGGGTAAACAATTGAGGAAAGTGAAGAAGGGTCAAGGAGAGCTGAAGAAGGAGATAGAGAAGCTCACCTCAGCAGGTGACATTCCTATGGATCTCCTTATGGGAGAAACTGCCCTTGCACCACAGACAGTTCAGCCAGCACACGGAACAGGAGGCTGACAGAGAACCGGTGAGAAGAGTGGTGACACCCCAGACTGGGGGTTTGGAGATTGAGCTGGAGGACCCAGAGAGAGTAGACTCAGGCCAGCCACAGGACCCAGCCAGTGACCCCATGCATACAGAGGCACCATAGGGAGTTGTCTTTTCTCTCTACCATTCCCCTATCTTATTTTTGCTGTTAGCATTGAGGACAATGCTAATTTTTATTTGAGGGGGTGGCCCTATTTTGATGATGATTCGGATAATTGGTCTGTAATAACCTTGATACTATCTTTTTTCTTTATTTTCTACTTATCGTACTTTATTTTTGTATTTTTTTTACTTTTGGTATGTATATAAAGTTAACTTTCCATGTATATATTCATTCCCCTTTTATGTATATTCGTCTTAATCCCCTATTATACATATTCAGTTTACTTTCCGTATTTTACTTTATAACTTCTTTTGAAATTTTCCTTAATAGTGTAGCTTCTTATTTCATTTAGTAGTTTCTTTTTCAATTTGTAGCTTCTTACTTTTACAAGTTTTCGTGATCAATAAGCCTTTGGTTTTCTTAATGTCACGGTTCTTTCCAAAGGTGGAATTTGTGTGAACCAGGTGGCTCTTCCCGATGATGGATGGCGTGACAACCTTCTTAAGGGTTTGAGTCTGTTTTCTTTATGTTTTTGTGTAAATAGTAGTAATGAATAAAAGTGTCTCAGGCAAAGCTTCACTTAGGCTTAGCACATTTACCTTTGACCTCATGGTTAGAAACAAATGATTTGCAAAGATTGGTTCTAGTTGTGACCTTTAGACTCTTGTGTTGACTAAACAATCATCGAGTTTCTCCTTGGAGCCATTTGTGTTGCTCAATCTTAGCTAGGGTTGTTGTGGTCCCTCGAATCTATCTCTTTGGCAATCCAATAGCTTGTGAGGTGAGGTTTTAATTTGCAAGTCCAAGTCTCGTGCCAATAAGTCTAGAACTTGCCCCGAATGTTTGTCTAGGCAAAATTCTAAGTGTAGCTCGACTTGAGACAATTTAAAACTTGAAAGCATCCATAGCCACCCAAATATGATATCCCTAGTCAACCTCGTTGAGGCGAAGCCCTTGTTCTTTCAATAACCATGATGCAAGATCCGTTCTATAATGACCCTCTCTTGGCACCCGATCTTTCCGTAGCACAATTGACAAAAGCATAAGCTTGGGGGAGAGACGAGGAATGTGAAAGTGATAAAAGGTACAAAATGAAGAAAAGGAAAGGCAAAAAGAAAAGAAAGAAAAGCCAAAAAAAAGTCAAAAAGAAAGTGAATAGTATAGAAAAATAAAGGGATTCAATGGAAGCAATAATGAAAGGCTTGGAATGAGTAGAAAAGGAGAAAAATGATTATCATGAACTAGAAAGAGTGACACTGTGTCTCTCTAGTCCCCTAAGGAAGAAGAAATGACTCAAAGAGTCAAGAAAGTATGAGCCAAAATGAGAAAACTGAAGTGCTTAAGGAAAGATGAGGCCTTCATAGACCGATATATCCTACCTTGAACCAAAAGCCTTCATTACATTCCCGTAAAAGCCCTATGCGATTTCAAGTTGAGTGAGCCTATATTAGTGGTGATTTACATAAGGGGCAAGTTTATGGTACTTAGAGCCGGACTTGTGACCTTCCTTTGAGAGAGATGAGCGTACTTTTCCCCAATCCTTGTTCTACGTGCTACAATCTAAAGTGAGATGTACTTATGGAGAGTAGAGGAGAAAGAGTTCGGGTTCCACAATGACTTACGTAGTAGAGCGTGCTTCCTTGATGAGTTAAGTCAACTCTTGATGCTTTTGTGTCGCTCTAGAGCTATCGTGCTAAAAAGGATGTGTGTTGTTGACAATGCATTTTTGTTGAGGGTAATTGTTAGTCCCAACTGATGCTTGATGGAGTCACCTTAGGACAACTGAAATTTTCCTTTCGTTTATCTGGTGGAGGTGGGAAGTACTTTGTTTGCTTGAGGACAAGCAAAAGCTTAAGTTTGGAGGAGTTGATAACTATGGATTTTTGCCTATCTTATGCTCTCTTTTGCTTAGGTTTTGGATAAAAAATGTGTAAAAGTATTCCCGAAAACTGACTTAATGTGCTTGTCTGCAGGGTTTGGTCAAAATGAGGCAAGAAAGCCATAATCAACTCATGAAGGAGTTAAAATTGCACAAGTTCAAAGCTGAGACTGAAGCGCTGACCGCGATGGAAAAGAGCGGCCGCGTAAGGTCCACCGCTGAAGCGGCCACAATTACGCGGTCCGTGGAAGTGAGATTCAGAGAAGATGTTTTGGGTACAACAGTGATCGCTGACCGCGATAAAAAAGCGTGGTCGCGGAATACCTGACGCGGCCGCGGTAGTATTTTCGCTGAAAGCGTTGATCGAAGTTCAAAGACTCTACAAGTTGAGCTTGACTGAGGAGCGCGGACTGCGTCCAAATTACGCGGCCGCGGTTGATGCTAACACGGAGGCGGTGACTTTTACGCTGTCCACGAAACCAAGTCCAAACCTAGCACAAAAGTGAAGAAACGCGGTCCGCGCTTGTCTTTGCGCGGCCGCGAAAGTCCATGACCTGAGGCGCTCAGTATTTCGCTCACAGCGGAACCTCCGTAGGGGTATTTTTGTCCAGTATTATTAGCTGTGTATAAATAGATCTTTTTCACATTTTTAGGTTAACTTTTGTATCAGGGAGCTCGTGAACAGCCGCACTTTACCATTTAGAGTAATTTTAGAGTATCTTTAGCTTATATTCTTAGATTTTGTTCTTGTAATCAACTTTTATGGCTTATATTTCATCTCCATCTTTGATTTCTACCTTGACTATGAGTAGCTAAACCCATTAGCTAGGGTTGTGACCCAACCCTAGTATGGGTATTTAATGGGTCTTCCATTTTAGGGCTTATTTGTTTATGGGTTAGTGATATTTAGCTTAATTCATGCTTTAATTGTAGAATTGGTGGTTGCAAACACTGATTCGTGCCTTGATGACTTAGACTCTTCTTGAGAAAGAGAGACTAAGTCTAGGAAAATTATGCTAACAAGGAATTGGGGTGCATTCAAGAGATTGATAGCCCCAATTAAAGGGTTAAATCTAGAGATAGTAATACCCGACTTGAACCAATATCATTTGTTATGCATGAACACCCATTTGGACTTGAGAAAGTCAAATCGAGCAAAGTCACTCAAACTACCGAGAGGTATAGAGTGAGAACTTATGTGTGATGGTTATATCACGACCCAAATCTTAACAAGCTTGTCCTAAATTCTAGATCCCATTAGATACTCGCCTAGGTGTAAGTCACTTCCCAAGTGCTTTTTATCACTTAAGTAAACTTCTACAAAAACATTGTACTTATATTACTTTCAGCAATCAATAGCATTAAACGTAGTTTAGAAACAAATCAAAGCATGGCTAGAAGTGCAATTAAAAGCAACACGCATAGCTAAATTAGATAGAAACCCAACTCCAAATCAATATTAACTCCCTGTGGATATCGATCCCAACTTTTCGGGTAAAAGATACATCGACCAGTCCTCGCCATTATATAGTGGTACAGGGTTGGAGCCGATCAACAGCCAGAGTGGACAGTTCATATTTTGGAGGACATGCTTAGGGCATGTGTGATTGACTTTGGAGGACAGTGGGATCAGTTCTTGCCTTTGGCCGAGTTTGCTTACAACAACAGCTATCAGCCCAGCATCGAGATGGCTCCATTTGACGCTTTATATGGTCGGTGATGTCGTTCTCCTATCGGGTGGTTTGAACCTGGTGAGGCTAAGTTGTATGGTACAAACTTGGTGAAATATGCCTTGGAAAAGGTAAAGTTTATTCAGGTAAGACTTCGCACCGCACAGTCCAGACAGAAGAGTTACGTGGATCAGAAGGCACGTGATGTATCATTCATGGTCGGCAAGAAGGTTCTCTTGAAAGTCTCGCCGATGAAGGGTATTATGAGATTCGGGAAGAAGGGCAAGTTGAGCCCAAGGTTTATAGGCCCATTCGAGGTGTTGAGGCGAGTTGGGAGGTTGCTTATGAGCTTGCTTTACCTCCCAGCCTATCAGGAGTTCATCTAGTTTTTCACGTGTCTATGCTTTTGAGGTATCACGCCAACTTGTCCCATATGTTAGAATTCAGTACTATTCAGCTAGATGAGAGCTTGGGCTATGAGGAGGAGCCAGTTGCCATTGTTGATAGACAGGATCGCCAGTTGAGAACCAAGAGGATTTCTGCGGTAAAGGTCCAGTGGAGGGGCCAGTCGAGGAGGCAATCTGGGAGTTCGAGGAAGACATGCGGAGCAGATATCCGCACTTATTCAGCACTTCAGGTATGAATCTAAACCCGTTCGAGGATGAATATTTGTTGAAGAGGTGCAGAATGTAACGACCCGACTGGTCGTTTTGCTTTCTAGAACCCCGTTCCCCTAAATAAGACTTCCCGTACTTGCTTTTACTGATTTATGACTTGCGAGGATGGTTGGTTTGGGATTTGGAAGAGTTTGGGTTGAAATTGGAATACTTGGTTCCTTAAGGTTGGCTTAAAAGGTCAAGTTTGACTTCGGTCAACATTTTGAGTAAACGACCTCAGAATCGGAATTTGAAGGTTCCAACAGGTTCGTATGATGATTTCGGACTTGGGTTTATGTCCAGATCGGGTTTTGGATGACCCGGGAGCATTTTGGCGCGTAATAGGGAAAGTTTGTTCTTTAAGAATTTTGAAGTTCTTGAAATTTGGTTTGGAGCGGTTCTTTGTGATATAGAGGTCCGAACAGAGTTTCGAGACCGGGAGTAGTTCCGTAGTGTCATTTAAGACTTGCACGCAAAATTTGGCGTCAATCTGAGTAGTATAAGTATGTTTCGACGCGTTAGAAGTGAATTGAAGAACTTGAAGTTCATAGGTTTGAATCAATTGGTTTTAGGGTGTGATTCCTAGTTTTAATGTTGTTTCCGGTGTTCAGAGGGTTCGAGCGAGTCCGTTTTATCATTTCAAACTTGTCGGTATGTTCGGGCGGGACCTCGGGGACCCCGAGCGTCAATTGGACGAGGCTCGAGTTGAGTTAGAAATTTTTGGAAGGAGCTAAAGCTCCTGGCATCTGTCATAACCGCACCTACGGTTGATCAGCCACAGGTGCGAGACCCCAAAAGCGGTCGATCCCTCGCAGGTGCGGCCCCAGGGGAGGAGCCCAGGAATCGCAGATACGGCTCATTTTCTGCAAAAGCGGCCCTAGACCGCAGATGCGGCCTCCAGCTAGCCCAGGCAAAGTCCACAGATGCGGACACTTCCTCACAGAAGCGAGACCGCAGATGCGGTCCCCTAACCGTAGGTGCAAAAATCGCTGAAGGCAGTTCCTTCATTTAATACGGGAATGTGTTATTTTTGACACATTTCATTCATTGTTTGGGCGATTTTGAGCTTCCAAAGAGGGGATTTCAACCTAGCATTTGTAAGATAAGTTCCTCCTACTTAATGTGAGTTTAATACTTGGTTTTTGGGTAGATTATCACATAAAGATTAGTGAAAATCATGGGATTATAGTAAAACCTAGGGTTTTGATGAAAACAAGATCTAACCACGAAATTTGTTATGGAATGGAGTAAAAATCATATATTCTTGATCCTTAGGTTATGGGTAACAACTTTCTTCAAAAATATCCAGAATCCGAGAACGTGGGCCCGGGGATGAATTTTTGGAATCTTGTAATTTGGGTTGGGGAATCACTCAAATAGTGGGATATGAAACTTTAAGCCTATATGAACTTTTAAGCCTATATTGATTAGTTTTTATGCTATTTGGATAGTTTCGGAGTGTTTGACGCCAATTTGAGAGTTTGGTCATAAGCTTAGACCGGAAAGTAGACCGTGGAGCAAGGTAAGTCTCCTTTCTAACCTTGTAAGAGGGAATTGTCCCTATAGGAGAAATAATTGAATATTTACCATTAATTGCGGGGGCTACGTACGCACAAAGTGACGGGAGTCCGTGCGTAGCTACTATTATGCTTAAGTCCGGGTAGTCTAGGACCCAAAAGCATGCTTTACTTGCCATATTTATAACTTTATTGTTAAATTAGATCACGTGAATCATATCGAGCTTGGCAAATGAATTTCTAAAAAGTTAAACATCATTTTCTTGACTGTTAAAGAGAAGTTTGACATTAATGTGGATAATTGTTTTCCTGATAAATATCGATTGACTGCTTGATATGTTTATCTGTGTTTGACCACGTCGCATGTATGATTTGCGAGCAGGGTAATAGATGCATCTATGGGTCGCGCCGTTCGACCCTCCGGCAGTGCACACTTTACTTTTATGTTGGATCGGGCCGTACGACCTCGGTATTATTTGTGCATGCTATATGTGTGGTATTTTCTGTGGTTTGAACTACTTTAAATGCCTTAAAATATGGATTGTGAACTGAAATATTATCTATGAAAGAACCTGTCATTTCCTGTTACGACCGTTATTTATTCATGACATCCATGCTTAGCGTAGCACTTACTTTACATTATTATTGACCCTAGTAAGTGTCAAGTCGACCCCTCGTCGCTACTTCTTCGAGGTTAGACTGGATACTTACTGGGTACATATTGTTATATACTCATACTACACTTCTGTACTTAAATGTACAGGATCTGAGGTAGGTACATCTAGCTACCAGTCCGGCGCGCGTTCCTGATTTGACCAAGATTCCATGGTGAGCTGCCCCTTCTGAGCCATTCAGCAGCATGCCGGAGTCTTTTCTTTTGTTATTACTATCTATTCTATTTCAGGCAGTAGGATAGTCACATTCTTTTGTATATTCTACTAGTTGCCCTAGTACTTGTGACACTGGTTCCTGGCACACACATTAGTAGACTATCATTTTTGGGTTGTATTTCTATTGTTACGAAATTGTTAATTATCGACTGTTTTAAATATAATTTAAGTGAATGTTGGTAATGTTTAATACAATAATTGAGAATTCACTAGCTGTTAGGGTTGGCTTGCCTAACCACGGTGTTGGGCACTATCACGACCAAAAATGGAATTTGGTCGTGACACCCAAATCATGATACGGACCCACCGAGACCGTCAAAATACAGCTCAGTGTCTGACTTCTCAAAACATTGACCGAAGTCAACTCAAATAAATTTTTAAGGCACGAATTCACATTTTAATCAATTTTTCACATAAGAGCCTTCCGGAAAAAGAAACGGACCGTGCACGCAAATCGGGAAAGGCTAAAAGGAGCTATTTGAGGTTTCGAAACATAGAATTAAGGATTAAAACTCTAGATGACCTTTCGGATCATCATAATACTCTTCATAGTTAGTGATAGTTAGGGGTAGTTTTGTACTTACACTTGGTACTTAGTTGTTAGTTAGATGAGTGGTGCCACTCGTGTATATATCAGTGTATCTTGACTTAGTTGAATACATAGAAATCATTTCCCTAATCTTCAGCTTCTTTCTAGAATGTTCACTCCTTCTCTCTTCTCTCTCTAAAGTAGTCTGTTAGTGGCGGATGCCCTCACTATGTTAACACAGGGCTTCAACATGGTATCAAAGCACGAACTTCAGTTGTTAGCTAGTTTACCTCACCTTCTTCATCTCATCGTTGTTGATTGTTTTTACGTGAACTCAAATCGTAAAATCGAAAAATTAGGGTTTAAGGATTCACAGGTTAATTGAATCAATTTCTCTCAATATCATCATAATTGATCAGCACTCTCTGCTAATTTTGCATTGAATCATGACCGGAGGTAAGGATACTTCATATATGACTAACCCTAGCTTGGACACAACTAGCCCGTTGTATATGCACCTGTCTGAAAGTACCAAAATAGTGTTGGTACCGGTAGCCTTCGACGGAACTAGTTATAGATCCTGGAAGAGAGGCGTCCTTAGAGCTCTTCAGTAAAAATAAAGTTGGATTCATCACCGGAAAATGTAAGAAGCCGAGTTTCGATGATTCAATCTTCGCCCTGTGGGTTCGGTATGATGACATGGTGACATCGTGCATTCTCAATTCACTCTCAAAAGATTTGGTAGATAGTCTGCAATACGTCAATGAAGCCAAGGAGTTGTGGCAAGAATTGGAGGACAGATATGATCTAACCAATGGGGCAAAGCTCTATCAGCTTCAAGAGGAAATAAATGATCCTAGTCAAGATCTTTAGACAGTACGGGATACTAAAAAAAACGAAGAGACTTTGGGACAAACTAAACACCATAAATGCCCATGCACAATGCAGTTGCCAGTCACTTGTGGATCCAAGGCAAACATACAGAGCAGGATCGCAGATTAGTTCAATTCCAAATAGGGCTTAATGAGGTCTATCCAGTTGTAAGGAAAGAATATTAATGATGGACCCATTGCCTAGTATTGCACAAGCCTTCTCAATTTTGATTCAAGAGGAGAAGCAAGTTAGGCCAAACAATCACTTGGCCATGGAGTCTGCATCACTCAATGTTAACGGGCCTGAACAAAATGCATTCAGAACCAACTATACTCCACACAGACGAGGCACACGAAATAACTTATTCAGAGAAAATCACTTACTCAACATGTCACGACTTTTCTATGACTATTGCAAGAAGCCGGGGCACATTAAGGAAACATGCTATATAATAATTGGATTTCCACAAGACTTCAAGTTCACTAAAGGCAGAAATACAGGATCTTCTGCAAATGTTCATGAAGGTTGTTGGGAATCATTTGGTGGAAGTCTTGAAGGATGTGAGAACAAAAATTCGAACAAGGTGTCCCATGTCTGATAAAGGAACAATATGGACAGTTGGTGAGCTTGCTGGAGACCTTTCAAGCTGGAAATGCAGGAGAGAATCTAAACAATCCAATTCACTCATTAACTGTACATCTCAATTATATAGTTAACTTCAATATGAATCTTTGTCTAATGCAGGACCTTTAATGAAGAGAACTTTGAGATTGATAAAGCAAGAAGTGGCCTATACTTCCTCTGCTCAAAATGTCTCAGTCGTGTCTAAGTCAAATTTTATTTCTACTTTCAGTTTTGATCCTTCTAAGTACTTTAGTTCATGTTTTCCTACATTTGTTGATGCTATAAATAGAGTAAAGAGTTACAATCACCCATTTCATTCATCTGCATTTGCAAATAAGTTATCCTGTTCATCCAACAATGTAAATATTTTCCACTCAAGTAATAAAACAGACTCTTCTGATGTGAATTCCATTTTAATGTCTTCTGATATGTCTCATGGAAATGTTGTTGATCACTTGTGGCATAATAGACTAGGGCATGTACCTTTTGTAAAGATGAGGGGGATTTCCACAATACCAGTCACCTTTGCTCCCAAACAACCTTTCTTTTTCCAGATCTGTTCAATGGCCAGACAAACTGGACTACCATTTGCTCATAGTACTACTGCTTCTACCAAAATCTTTGAACTAATACACATAGATCTATGGGGACCCTACCATAGAAACAAACATGATAATTACATATATTTCCTGACCTTGGTTGATAATTTTAGTATATCAACCTGGACACACCTTCTAAGCTATAAAAGTAATATTCTCTAGGTCCTTAAAGCCTTCACCTCCATGGTAAAAATCTGTTCAAAACCATTACGTCTAATAATGTCCTAGAATTTGTCAATGATGAGTCAATATCATATTTTCAAGACAAAGGAATTGTCTACCAGAAAACATGTCCATACACACCATAACAAAATAGTATGATAGAGAGAAAACATAAGTACCTACTTGAAACAGCCAGAGCATTATTATACCAATCCAAATTGCCTATAAGATATTGGGAGGAATGCATCCTGACAACCACATACTTGATAAATAGATTGCCTTCCTCAGTTCTTAACAATAAATGTCCTTTTGAGATTCTCTATGGTAGTAAGACAAATTATTCACACCTTAGGAGTTTTTGTTGTTTGTGTTATCCTACCACTTTAAAAACTCACAAAGATAAGTTTGAACCAAGATCCACACCTCATGTTCATAGGATATCCCTTTGAAACAAAAGGGTACAAGGTCCTAGACTTGGTTACTAAGAGGATACATGTTTCCAGGGATGTTCAATTTCATGAAAATATCTTTGATGCTATATCCATTCTTCTAGCTTCTCGAAAAATCCAATTCAATAAGTGTTGATCCTGAACCCAGTGCTTTGAGTGATGTTTGGCTGTCTGATAGGAATGCATCCTCCTCAGTTTCTCTTACCAATGACCCACCTAACAACATACTTCCACATATTGCTTCATCATCAGGAAACCCATCCACTTCAAACCAAACTACCACTTCACTTGAAAGACATGCACAACAGACTGATGATTCCACCATCACAAACCACATCATCCACAATTGAGAAGATCTTCTAGACCTCACACGACTCCTTCACATCTTAAAAAGTATATTTACTCTATACCAAATTTGCTACCTAGCACTTCCCCAGCTGACTTTACAGGTCCAAATCATCAGCCAAACCAGGCTTCACTTATTGCATTATTTGCTAATAAACATCATGTTACACTCAATACTTTTCATCATGAAAGTCAGCAGCTTCTAAGGAACATTTCACATGATTGTGAGCCAAGCTCTTATGAGGAGGCAGCTGTGAATCCTGCATGGCAAGTAATCATGACACAAAAATTTGAAGCTTTACATACTAACCACACTTGGGATTTAGTGCACTTACCTACAAGAAAGAAAGTCATAGGTTACAAATGGGTGTACAAGGTCAAGCACAAGGCTAATAGAAGCATAGAGAGATTCAATGCAAGGCTTGTGGTGAAAGGATACACACAAGAAGCAGGGATTGATTTCACTGAGACCTTCTCCCCAGTGGTGAAGATGACCACTGTTAGGGCATTGGTCACCATTGCAGTGAAAAGGGGGTGGAATCTTTATCAGCTAGATGTAAATAATGCCTTCATCCATGGGGACTTATCTGCAAAAGTATACATGGAGGTTCCATAGGGCTTGATGGTAGATGACAGAAGCCTGGTGTGCAAGCTCAGAAAGTCCCTATATGGGCTCAAGCAAGCTAGCAGACAATAGTATGACAAGTTGATAGAATCCTTGTATTTGAACGGTTTCAAACACTCAGCAAGTGACTATTCACTGTTTTATAAGAAGGAATGGACTTCAGTAGTGTTTGTAGCAGTCTATGTAGATTATGTGCTTCTTACTGGAAATGACTAAGAAGAGATTCAAGAACTGAAGGCATTCCTGCACAACCAGTTTAAGATCAAGGATTTGGGAAAACTACATTACTTCTTGGGTTTAGAGATATTATATCAGACCAGTGGAGTGTTGATGACTCAAAGGAAGTTCACTAGTGACCTGTTGAAGGAGTATGACTGCTTAGACTACACCATTGTGTCATCTCCTCTTGATTCCAAAGTCAAGTTACGTGCTGGAGAAGGGCCTCTACTTTCAGATCCAATATACTATAGAAAATTGGTTAGGAAGCTCAATTTCCTCACCAATACAAGACTGGACATAGCATATAGTGTCCACCACATAAGCCAGTTTAGCTCTAAGGGAGCCACATCTGAAAGCCGGTTTACATGTTTTGAGATACCTAAAGCATGACCCGACCTTGGGGATCTTCCTATCCAAGGATCCCAATTACAATTATGGACTAAGAGCTTATTATGATTCAGACTGGGCATCCTGCTCTAATTCAGGGAAGTCTGTCAGTGGCTACATTGTACTTCTTCCTGCCAACCCTATTAGTTGGAAATCCAAGAAACAGAGCACAACATCACCATCTTCTACTGAAGCAGAGCATAGGTCATTAAGGAAAGTAGTTGGGGAGATAGTGTGGGTGAAGAGGTTGATGGAGGAGCTAGCAGTGGTCTGCAATGATCCCATTGCTGTGTTTTATGATAGCCTAGTAGCTGTTCGTATTGCAAGAAATCCTATTTTTCATGAGAGAACTAAGCACATAGAAGTGGATTGTCACTTTGTGAGGGACAAGATACAAGATGGGCTCATAACAATCTCCACCAATGCTCAGTTGGCTAATATCTTAACTAAGGCTATTACAAGAAACAAACACTCTGTTATTCTTAGCAAATTGGCAGTGAGTTCCTTACCTCCAACTTGAGGGAGGGTACTGAGACTTATACTGTATTTATACTCTTCATAATTAGTAATAGTTAGGGGTAGTTTTGTAACTACACTTGGTGCTTAGTTGTTAGTTAGATGAGTGGTCCCACTCGTGTATATATCATTGTATCTTGACTTAGTTGAATACACTGAAAACATTTCCCTAATCTTCAGCTTTTTTCTCGAATGTTCACTCCTTCTCTCTTCTCTCTACTCTGTTAATGGCGGATGCCCTCACTATGTTAACACAGGGCTCGACAATTTGAAAGGACATACAAAATGCTAGTCCAACACATCCTTCGGCGGATCATGGGCTGCTTTTCTCGCTAGCTATGTTGAGTCCTATATCGGCTGGGGCTTGGATAATTTGTCTCCTAATATAGTCTTTGACAATCTTCACCTTTGAGATAGTTTTTAGAGTTGAGTCGCATTCAAAAAAAAAATCCAAAAGGAACTATAAATAAGATAGGTAGAAAAATCCTTCAAGATGGTATTCCTCATTCTATCTTTACGAATATAGCCGGTCGAATTCACTGTTTACTTTTTCTAGCCTGTATACATAGTTATACATGATTTATAGATATATTATATCATCGCTGGCTATTTTTAATTTAAGTAATTGGCTAGGCAGCGATTTAGGTTAATTCTTCCTTTTTTTAAATTAACTGATAGCGCATAGAATAAGATTAATAATTACTCCCTCAGATCCATACTAAGTGACTTTTTGGCCTTCGGCACACCCCTTAAGAAAATACTAACTCCTAGAGAAAAAAAGATATATTGACAAAATTACCCTTAATTAAAATTTGCATAATGTTACCTTGACACATTGAGATATGTAAATAAGGGCAAATTTAGGTAAAAGAAAATTCGTACTTGTTTGATTACGTAAAAGGACATTTATTTTGAACCAAAACTAAAAAGACTAGAAGGTCACTTATTATGAACAGGAAGAAGTAATTGGCAAGAACACTCTATCTCTCTCCTCATTTCTCCTCAATCAAGAGAAGTGGTCCAGCCATTCAAAAGCCACTCTATCATTCCAAGGTCCGAGGGGAATCTAAAAAGATTAAGTTTCATTTGCCATTTGGACATATTCTTATGATTTCTTAGCAGAATACTAGGATAATTACATCCATTATTTGTAATACTTCCCAAAAGAAAAAATAGACAGAAAGGGTAAAAATCTAGAAAAGAAAAAGACTGAGCTCTGGGTCATGCATTTCACAGTAATTTTGTTACTATGCCATTCATATAATTCATTCAACAATACTCTTTCTCCCATCATATCAACTCGATAATGCTTTAGAATTTTGGCTTCAAGTTGACCATATGTCCATATCCACAAAGAGAAAGCAATATTCATGCGCCACCTGGTGGAGCATCATTGCCCATGCCAGGGCTATGTCCTGGCTTGATCGGCGGGTAATCATACTTCTGGTAACGACTGGTCGGAAAACTATTAGCTGACACACTATAATTTTCCATTAAAGGACATTCAATAGAGCGTTGTTCGTTACATGCAGCTCTACCTCTCGGAGGCGGTGGATAGAGCCTTGATGAAGCTATGAACTCAAGTTGTTGGAGAAGAAGCAAATAGAGAACAATCATGTAAATGCCTTTGTGATGTGTGGAGGCCATGATAATAGGAAGATTGAGCTCAAAACAGCTTTAGAAAATGCTAGTATTGAGAAAAAGAATAAGATTAAGACATTAGCATTGGCATGAGGAAATGTAATCAAACTGATGTTAATTAGCAGTCAGAAGAGCTGCTATTTAAGCTTGAGGAGAAGTACTGGAGCATGATTTAATGCACTTTCGACACGGAACATAACCAAATAAATAAATTAATATATGTGTGTGTGGTTAAGCAGGGGTCGGGGTGCAACCAGGAGGCGGAACGCGTTTCATCCGAACCCTACGATATAATATAAAGTTTAATTTTTTTTATGTATATATAGTAATTAATATTAAATTTCCTTGATAAAAATTCTATCTCTGCTACTGTTCAGAAGTCCAATGACAAGTCCTCGTTGGTTATAACAAGAACACTTAAGTGAAAATTGATGCATATATGGGGGGTGCTTTATCAGATATTAATGTAATCAAAATTCTAAAAAGTAGCTTAGCATGAGAATATTTCCATTTTGGGAAAGGATAATAGTTCTTGACCTATTCCATTTGAAGGACATACTTTTGTGACCTCTGTCATGCCCACTCATTCAAATTCTGAGGTATTCATTAAAAATACCATTAAATTGGGATGATTGGACATCACAAATTAAAGATAATACTATTATTGATTTACATTTTTTTTAAATTGTTTGCAGAGACCTAGTCTGTTGTAAGATATATACAAGGTAAGGTTTTATATGCAAAATGCTCTTTCCACTAAGCCTATCAAGGATTTTGCTGTCTGTTATGAGTATTTTTCTCATTACATTTTTTCCTCTAAAACCTTGTTTTTCCCTTATGTGTCAGTTTTTCGATTTTCTTTCTTTTTTTCTTTAAACTTTGAGAGAGCACTAAGATTTTAATATAAATGTTAGTAAGTTTTTTTAATGTTAAAATGACTAAAATATCCTTAAAGTTATTTACAAAAAATATAAATTGATATGTATCTCTACAAGAAAGTGGATAAACGACCGAAATTAAAGAAAGAGTGTTAAGAGTTTCGTTTTAAAGTGAATTACTCTGGAATTGAAAAAGATTTATGGATCTTGGTCAAATTAAAAGTGTTTATAAGTTTGGGTATTTTTGCTTATAAATACAAAACCTGTAAGTACTTTTGATTTTTATATCCTGTTTGGCAAGCTTTTGGAAACCCAAAAGCACTTTTTTCAAAAAAAAATTAGATTTAAGATATTTGTCCAAAATTAAAGAGCACTTTGAACAACAACAACAACAACAACAACAATAATTTTTTGCTGTTGGAGAGAAGCTATAATTAAGAGAATAGAAAATTAATTTTTTAGATAAAAATATTCTTACTAAAAATTTATATTTGACAGAGTATCTTTCATTAATTTAACTCATATATCTCAAATATAAATGCTACTTTCTTCTCCTCTTCCTTTTTTTTAACTCTATTTACATTCATTAAAAACCTTAATATATATTTTTGTTTTATATTTTAACTTAATAAAATATAAATCTTAATGAAAGTGTTTCATTAAAAAATATTTTAAATTATTTCTCCATTAAATTAATACTAACTATAAACTGAACCTTGATATTATTCTTTTTGTAATCTGACACTCAATAAAGATTGGTCAAACACAATCTATTTATTACATATTCAAAATATACTTTTCAAATGATTAGACAAACACAAATTATTCTCTCCAAAAGTACTTATCTAAAAAATTATTTTTACAAAAGTGCTTTTCAAAATAAGCAACTTTTATAAGTTTTTCCGCTTTAAACAAAGCTCGTAAACTGATATCATCAACTTAAAGCTTCTTACACGAAAAATTCTGATCAGAACCGGCTGGAGGGTAAAGCTGCTCAAGCCATTGCCTTAGGCCCCAAATTCTGGATGGCCCCAAAAAGAATAACATCTTTTCATATTTGAAAATAGTTTATCTGTACACAATGATTTATAGCTACACAAAATATATGTGCCTCATTTTAACCACGAGTTCAAAAGTCTTCTCTTTTTTCTTGAACTCCGTGTCCAATCAAATAAGTTCACATAAATTGAAACAGAGGGAGTACTATATTATTATGTATTTTATATCTTAAATAATTAATTTTAAGAGTCCAAATTTTAATATTTTCTTGTTTAGTTAAGAATGCACAGATGAGTGAGTAAACAAAGATAAATTTTCGTCTTGTTAAGTAGTATATTTACCTTCCTCTTCAGTTCTAAGTTTTCCTCATTTCTTTTACATGTCTTTGAGATTTCACTTTTCGATTTCAAACTCAGTTTCTTTGATTTAGCTACTTTTTCATATTTGATTGAAACATTGATAATAACAGAAGATCTTTTGTATTTCACTATATTGTATAAATTTTGTGGAATAGGCCTCTTAAATACAATTTGGCTTTAAGCCACCAACTTTGTTGAGCTGTCCCTGATTCTGATACGTCTAACCTACTTCCACTCTTAGCAGAGCCACATGCAATTACGAGGCATCATTATAGTAAAGTCTTTGCAGTACTTTAGCCTTATTAGCTCTGGCCCAACTAGTTCGAATTTGCATATAAAAATATCAAAAAAAAAAAATTAAAAAATAAAAACTTAATTTGAGGACTCGCCTAAGGAGGGAGGGGAAGCTATTATAGGAGAAAGTAGTCGTTGAGCAAGTGACATTGGCTGAAGTTCAATATAAATATGCATCATCAACTGGAGAAGAAAGATGAAGATTTCGCTAAAATGCCGAAGATTTAAAAAAATATACGATCGAATATGATTAAGACTAATTTATTGAGTTAAGACTATGGATTGAAATTGTTCTTATAGTTCCTCCATCGAATGGTAATATAGAAGCAATATGCAGTCTATCGCTAAGCCCGCCTCTCTCTCTCTCTCTCTTTGATAAGTGACTATTACTCTGCAGAACTAGCATAGCTCGTAGACGAGCATGCTAATGAGGCGAGGTAAAACGTTTCCTGCCTAAGGTGATTTTATACCTAAAACTCGAAAATAAGACTTCTTACTGAATGAGTATTTAACGTCCCATCACAATATTTGATGCTTCTTAATACTTAGCCAATAGTTCTTCTTTGTGCAAAAATCTCTTTATCTTTTGGTTACTTTTAACGCACTTTGTCTCCTTACCGCTCTATAAAATAACAAAAAGTAAATAGGGAATAAGGAATAATTCCAACATCGACTCACTCCTTTTTGTTAGTTTAAGGAAATTCTGACCCCAAAATTTTTTAAATCGTACTTTAGACATCCCCTTTTCAAGAATGACCAATCCCAGCCCAAAAACAGTCAATCTTGAGTGCTATCTGATTTTTTGATTCATTCGCTCCAATAGCCAATCCCCTAATTGGTTAAAGGAAAAAACATACTCCCTCTGTTCCAATTTATATGAACCTATTTTCTTTCTGATTCGTTTCAAAAAAAAAAATGAATCATTTCTAAATTTGGTAACAATTTAGCTTAAACTTACAATTCTATCCTTAATGAGAAATTTTTATAACGACACAAACACTCTGGCCCCCTTTTTGACTTGTTTGGGACCACAAATTTCAAAAGTCTTCACTTTTTCTTAAACTTCGTGCCCAGTCAAACAAGTTCACATAAATTGAAACGGATGAAGTAATTTGTAAAGCACGTATATAACCCTAATATTATATCATTTTTCCGTGGCTGACCAAATATCGAAATATCTAAAACATTCCTCTCCTTAATTGGCGTAATTATAACTATCATTTTGATTCCTTTTAAAAAAACAAATTTTAAAGTTGGATTTTCACTTTATTACTTCTTGTTGTTTCATACTTTGCCGGTTTATTTATTCTTTTTGGAACTTTTCATGTATCACAAATCACTAAATGCGCGGGGTGGAATGTACTATGAACTTCTCACTTGAAAGAAGAGGAGAAGACACAACAAAGGTGATGGGTGGGGATGTCATAATTAGGAAAAATTAAAATAAATTCTTATAGTGGCCCGGTTAGGTACAACTCTCAAGGTATTGATCGCTCCAGCCGACCTCTCTAGACCACTTCAAAAAATTTTGGCCTCACGATTTTGTCCTCTTGGACTTTAAACCCAAAGACGCTTCGACATTTGAATCCTAAACACGCCCTTTTATGGCCCTCAATATTCAACTTAAATTTCATACGGATTTTCTAAAGGCAAGCTTCACAACAAGCTCAGTTTCGAGTTTAATCGCCAGCAATTCCTAGGATGTTACATTTATCCTCCCCTCCCCTCTCCCCTTAGGGACTCATTTACTCGCTCATGTTTGCCCCATCACCATATTAGGGGACGTACTAGCTTTGATACCATCACGGTATTGTCTACTTTGACTTGATGTATCTGACCATTTCAGAACATTTGGATCTCACGATTTTGCCCCTTGGGCTTTAACCTAAAAGGCGTCTCAACAATAACTCAACCTAATATAGCCCCAAACTTACCCCTTTTTTCGTAGTGAGATTTTGCCTAACTCAAGTTTTATAGTGAACCCCAATTCGAGTTCAACTGCCAGTAGTTCATGGGTTGTTACACTCAACTTCTTAGGAACATAGTGTCCTTATTGTACTAAAGGAGGAATCATATTCGTCATAACCCAAACTCATGGAACGTATTTTACGCTTAGATCCAACAAAATCTCATAGCTTTGCCCGTCGGTTTACGCCATTATCGAACTAAAAGCGTGCTTACCATATGAATTTATGATTTATATATCATATATGCACTAAGATGTCAGATGCACTATTCATTGAAGACTTTCCGGCCTATAGAAGCATGCTAATCCTTTTTTTACCTGCCGTATAAGTCTTCCCTCTATTAGGGCATCAAACATTAAACAAATGAGCTCCTATTTCTGTTTTGATTGAAGTATTAGATCCGTATCGCAATTAAGGAGCCATAACAAAAAGAATCGTCAAATTTAGTCATCGTATGAGGATTTAATGGTCATTTTACTAAGAATTGGGCAACCAAATTTTTCAGATTAATTACGAAATTACCACTGTCTTCGTATTTAAAAATCTGCACTATTTCCAAATATTGAAACAAACATATCTCCTTCATTATGAGGTCAAATGGAGTGATTCAAAAGCCTAACTTGACTGAAATTTCACAAGGAATCCATTGGAGGCATCAAAAGCGAGTTTTGAGATTGTTTGGCACGCAAAATGAGGCAGAACAGCTAGACAAAAATACTTAATATCAAAAGTTTGTTCATTTGTTCATATTTTGAGTTGGGGAGCTCGGATTTGGATAATATTTGGAGGTGATTTTCGCTATATGGATTGGGTTAAGTGTTCTATACTCGATTTTAGTTATATTTCATAAATCCATCTTCGTTTTAGGCATTTGATTGATGATTTCAAAGTGAAATTTAGGGATTTTGTCTAAAATTTCATAAAGTGAATTTTTGAGTTTTGAATATCGATTCTGAGTCGAATTTGAGTTAAACTAGTATGGTTGGACTCGTAATTCGATGGGTGTTCGGGTTTTGTAAATTTTATCGGGTTCCAAGGTGCGGGCCCGGAGAGTTGACTTTTGTTGACTTTTTGCAAATTGTATAAGGATCATAGATTTGTTAATTAAAATTTTTTTCTCTTGCATTGTTTGATTTTTTAAGTCTTCTTTGGCTAGATTGGGCCGAGCGATGGTGAACTGGTAAAGGAAAAGCTAAATTGAGTATTGAGTTGGCCGAATTGAGGTAAGTGTCTTGTCTAACTTTGTGTGGGGGAAATCACCCCTTAGGAATTGAGTTAATTGTGTTATCTTGTTATGTGAAAGTCGTGTACGCAAGGCGACGAGTGGGTACACAGCCTATATGTGGTATTGACCAGTTTAGATTGTCTTGTCTCTTTTCATGCTTTTGATTAAATTGTCATAACATGTGGTATCTCGTTGTTAGACTACTCTTACATGCTCTATATGATGTTGTTAATACTTATTTACCTCTTACTCGTTATTTGGCCCTTATATGCCATGGTTGAAGTCATTGCCTTCCTTATTATCTTGTTACCTCTTAATTGTTGAGTTCTTCTATGACTATGTACATATCTGCTACATGTCCAAATTATTTTGATTGCCTACTTAGTTATCACGTGACTTACATGTCTTGTCATTTTGTAAAGGTTGTTGTATTCCTTTGATTTCACGTGGTTCCCTTGTTGTCGTGTACTCCTGCCCTTGATTGTAGAGATTCAGGTAAATTTAATTATTGAATTGTTGTTGTTGATATTGTTATTGTACGGAGGATCGGGTTGCACGCCGTGATCACGCCCAACTATGCCTTATAAAAAGGACAAAGTAGTCGCTGCAAATATATTCTGATTTACAAGTTCGGAGTCGAATCCCACAGGAAATTAACCTATTAAACACAGCTATTAGACTCACACAAATTCACGTATTCAATCTTAAGAAATATTTAAGTAATAAATTGGATGTTTAGCAACTAAATATTACGTAATAAAAATGCAATAAATAAGAACTAACTACAATGGTTTGTAGACAAGAATTGGAATGATCTAAGGTTTTGATTTCCTCTATTGTCGGAATCCTTTCGGCTAGGTTTTCTATAAATTTCCTAAGTCTTCTCTATCGATCATGAGAACTCTGACTGTCGTAACTCTCTCCCGAGTAATTAAAACAATATACTAGACATATTCTCCTGAATTATGCTAGCTGGCCTTATGTGCAGCTCACTTAGATCGCACCAAGGTTTCATTATCCCTAATCCCACCTTTAAACCCTTCGTTTTAATCCCTCATATACGTTAGGAGTGATGTTGTTCAACAACTACCTAAATACGCACTCTCTCCCGAGTAATACATACTAAATAGGAACAGTTAATTGAGGGCCCTTCAATCAACAACAATAAGCATATAGTTGAACAAATAGAGAGAATACTGTGGAAAATTTATATTAATGTAACAAGAAAATCATCCTCCAATAGGTTCCATCAAAACCCTAGATTAGGAGTTTAGTTACTCATACTCATAGTAAAAATATTCAAAGTAATTTGCATAATTAATATACAAAGTAAGGATAAAGGGATGTAGAAATTGATGATTCTAACTCCCAAGTAGTGTTCCACGATCTATCCTTGCCTCCGATTGCAAAAGTCCTTCGAAGTGGCATTTTTGGGTCTACTTATATGTTTAGGACAAGTCCTAAACGTGTAGGTGAAATCCTAGTTAAGTCAGGAAACGAATTAAGTCTTCCAAACTCGGACTGGACCTGGCCCCAGGCCTGGCGTCGCCAGCCTAACTCCTGGTGAACCTGGCTTTAGCCTTGCTTCGCCAGCCTCAGCCTGGCTTTGCCTTGCAGCGCCTGCCTAACGCCAGCTTCAGCCTGGCCTTTGCCTTGCAGCGCCTGCCTAACGCCAGCTTCAACCCTGGCGTCGCCAGGTTCTTTCATTCACTGCTCTCGCGCACGCTTTCGACTTGTAGGTCTCTTTTTTCTTCTGCTTTCAACTCCAATTCACCTACACATAAAATGGACCCTATTACACGCAAACAAGGTGTATTTTATCATTAAAGCGTATAAAAATACAAGGCGAATAATGTGCTAAACCATGAATTATAGCCACACATCAATACCCCACACTTAAACATTGCTCGTCCTCGAGCAATCAAACTACACGCATAGACACAACCTATTAAGCAATTCCCTTAACTCATTATACCAAGAATCTTTAAAATAGTTTAAGCACAAAGGTGTGACATCCTCGCCTCAAGATTCGACTCACAAATATCATGCTTATTCACAATTCACTTACTCTAACATGGAAGTCAACAACATTACCTTTCCTTTACGAATCATGTGCCCTCACCCAATCAAAGAGCTTAGTTCCACACACAATGAACTTTAATAACGTAGGAACTCAAGATAGGAAAAATTCACTCGCTCTCCGAAATAACCTTCATATGCCCCAAATGATGCACCATAAGCTTGCCCTTAATGTAATACTCCACTAATCGAGTTCATTCAGTCTAAGATCAAATAGGACTTTCATTGGTTGTAATGTAGGCTGCGATCGGGTAGGATACATTTGGATATAAGTGATTACACCTCCCTTAAGCACTTTATACACACACTTTGACATTTAAGCCCATCCTTATGTCAAACCAAAACTCTACCTTAACTTCACTATATTTTACCCCCTTCTTCTTTAATCACCAGTACATCAAAAGCCACCACCATCAGGAATTATTTTTCATACACTACAGCTATTATATTTTTTGTTTCTTTCTTTTTTTTTCTTTTTCTATCCAAATGGCTTTTATTGACACATTTTTTCTCTTTCAACGTGCACCTTTCTCCTTATTTCAATTGTTCCACTCAAAGCCAACCTACCACCCCACACTTTAACTTTTTCATAATTCTTCACAATTCAAGTGCTCATGAGAGGTGACAAGGTTTAAGTATATGGTCGATTCAAACAAAGGGGTACGACTTGTAATGTGGTTACCAAAGAAACAAGATTATAGGCTCAAAGGGGTTAACTACGATACATAACATTTAGGTGGGTACTCTATATATATCCGGCTTAACAAAGAACTGACTATATCACTTCTCAGACTGAACAAGACTACTATTTCGCTTTGCACACACACGGGGCAAGTTCTAGACATCAAATTCAATGCACAGAATACATACAAATCTCACACAGACATGACACATAACTCATTCAGGATTTGTTTTTACCACGACACTCCAGTCAAAGCAGTTAAGCAAATTTAAGAATCTACGATTTAAGGTATTTATACTAGAGTCGAAAATTGAGCCTAAGCGTCACAACCAGAGTACTGACTATTCTCAAGGCATCACAAAGCTCAGAGATATTGCTGTGATTAAATGCATAGTCACGTGGTTCCTACTCCTAAAAATTAAAACTAACTACATTTCGGTTCAACTAAAAACCCTTGGAAAAGAACCGCGACCCGAAGAAAAACCAAGGGGGAATTACTACACTACCTACACAAAAAAAGATCTTTTTGGTATTTTCTATAGACTTACTTCCCTCAACAAAACTGTCTAGGAGATCCATCATCGGGAAAAGTCCAATATTTTTATGTTTTTTTTCATATTTTCTACCTAAAAACAACTAACAAAAACAATTAGCTAATGAAAACAACACTTACTACTACAACAAAAACAGCTAACAACTACTAATATCTACAAGTTCCCACCCCACACTTAAATCATGCATTGTCCTCAGTGCATGCACAAATTGACAAAATAAGAAACAAAAAGAGTAGGGTGCAAGGGAACTCCCTGATCAAGCAACGTCGTCATCCTCGGACGCTCTCCATTTCATCATGTTCGTCCTCCTCATCATCATCATTTCCCTCACCATCTGACTGCTCCAGTATGTTGATATCCTCATCATTAGGGAGTCTGTATCCATCTCCTACCCCAACCAGCTGCTGGGTGTCACACCCCTTTTTTATACACCTCACTAACCCTCTTTAAAATAATTAAAAAAAAGATTTGTAAAGCTCAAAAGGATTTTTCAATTTTGAAAGTGACAAAAGATCGCGTTTCGAAGATTTTCAGAGTCGCCACCTGACATTTGATTTCGGTGTGCTAGGTCACCATCTTTTTTTAAAAAAAATAACAATTTTCCTTCAAAACACGTTTGACTCTTAAACCAGTTTGCACCAGAGATTCAAGTTAAGAGGGTTCATTTGACTCGGGGAGAAGGTGTTAGGCAATCCCCGAGTCCCGTAAAAGTCACGGTTGCGTACCCGATCTAATTGGCTTTTAAAATATTCTAATTGAGGTAAAAACACAGAAAAATAAAATAAACAATCAAAAGAGGCTCGAGGTTGTCCCCACCGAATAAAAGAAAAATTAAAAAAAAATAAGAATAAAAGTACTACGAGTTCTGCTTTCGGCCTCCAATTACAGAATACTACGGACATTCTCCGGATGATAATGATATGTACAAAGTCTACGGGGCATTCCCCTGATTAAACTAAAGGGAACAACCTCTTACCTCGGCAAAATAAAAGAAGCGACCTAAGTTTGCCTACCCGAGTGGTCGGCCTAAACATGCTCCTAGCGGTCCAAACAAATAAAATATAATTAAACTTAGTATTAAACCCAGTTCTATGCATAAACTATGACTAAAGTCTTGATTTCATTTAATTTCAACTAACGAGAGTCTCATCTTTTCAAATTCTAACCCCACAACTCAACTGTCACGACCCAATTCCCGATCCCGGTCGTGATGGCGCCTCTCGCGAAGACAAGGCCAGCTAGACCAATACAGAACACCTCTTTTAAGCAGTTATTTACCATTAAGCAATTATGAAGCATGATTAAATAACAATAAATTTGCGGAAACATAGATAATAATAGTAGAACCCTCCCGACACAACCCAAACCGGGGTGTCACAAGTCACGAGCATCTATTAAAGTATGAATACGACTGCGAAGTCTGAAATATACGAAATAGGACTGATAAACAAAAGGAAGAAATGCGGTGTTGCGAACGCTGGCAGTCATTTCGCTAAACTCCGATAACTAAGCCTCCGATCAGCTCAAAACCTGCTACCGGGGAAACAAATACCTGCATCTGCACGCGAGGTGCAGGGAGTAAAGTGAGTACTCCAACCCAGTAAGTAATAAGAGTAAATAAAGACTGAGCAGTAAGAAACAATGAATCCACATTCACGTTAGGCTCAATAAACACAACAGGCTTTCAAATCATAATACGAGTCAACCTTCCCTTTTAAAATTCAACTTTTAGTAAAAATCATTTTGAAATACCTTCCAGCAGTTTCAGTAGGGGTTCAATACCATTTAAAAGAATAATAGCAATTAAAGCCATAATCGGCCCCTCGGGAAAAACAAAGTTCGTAAAACAGCCCCTCGGGCAAAACAGTAATCATAAACACTACATAATTTAAAAATCTCGGTGGAAATAACCAAATGCCAAATCAGTGATTAATTTCTGAACAACTCATAAACCCTAGTTTAAATGAAGGTTGTTTTAAAACATTTGTTCAACTTTCCGACAGAGGCTCAATATAAAGATGAGTGAAAACAGTCGATAAATCAACATATTCGATAGAAACTGACTTTAAAGGGGAGTGAAATCAATAAGTGCATAAACAGGCCTCTCAGGCAAACATCACTCATATGCATGTATAAAATTATCGCCCCTCGGGCTAGCCTCTCTATTACTCGTGACTCAACTCTTACCAATAAGAACTCGTACTCAGCATTCACGCCCAATTGGTACCACATAGTAACCGCTGCGGCGTGCAGCCCGATCCATATATTTCGTCGACGGCGCTGACTGGGGGTGTGTAGACTCCGGGAGGGGCCCCTTACGGCCCAAGCGCAATATTGCTGCGGCGTGCAGCCCGATCCATATACATACATACATACATATATATATATATATATATATATATATATATATATATACACACATTGCTGCGGCGTGCAGACCGATCCATAGATATATAATCCTCACAACTAGGCCATCGGCCTCTCTCAGTCATTAACCTCAGCATCAGACTCTCAGTCTATCTAAATCATCAATCTCACAATCAGACCCTTGGTCTATCTCAGTCATCATCTCACGATCACTCGGACCATCAGTAAAACAGGGAGCTCAGCCCAAAACAGTTTCCACATGTTTAAGAACATAGCGATAAAGCCAGATTTGAGTAATAAACAAGTAAAACATGACTGAGTATATGCTTTCAAACAAGTAGAATGAGAAAAGATAGTACAAATGCCCCTAAGGGTCTCAACAAGTCGGCACAAGGCTCCAAACATGGTATACAGCCCAAGATATAATAGTATCAAACAATTAACTATCAAGTGCGCATTAAAATAATCGTTCGGGATGGATTAGGTCACAATCCCCAGCGGTGCGTGTAAGTCACCTCAAAGTAACACAACGATATATAATCCGGGGTTTCAAACCCTTAGCACAGTATTTACAATCATTACTTACCTCACGCCGGCCAAACTGTAGCTTGCTATGCCCTTGCCTCTCAAATCGGCCTCCTCGTGCGTCGAATCTGATCAAAACCACAACGAATACGTTACAATAGGCTAAGGGAACATAACCCAATCGAAAAGACTCGAAAAATATCGAAATTCACGAAATTTGCAAACCCCGAGCCCGGCCCACATCTCGAAATACAGAAA
>NW_017671358.1:298231-307015 GCF_001879085.1 Nicotiana attenuata | reverse complement strand
GCACAATGAGAATGTGCATCGATATAGCATGACAGTACATTAGACAGCATCCCACCTCGCACTGATGATTTGTTTGACCAGCTTCAGGGAGCGAGGGTGTTCTCCAAGATTGATCTCCGTTCGGGTTATCACCAGTTGATGATCAGGGATTCAGATATTCATAAGACTGCTTTCAGGACTAGATATGGTCACTATGAATTTCTTGTCATGTCTTTCGGGCTGACCAATGCCCCAGCAGCGTTCATGCATCTGATGAACAGTGTGTTTTGGTCTTATCTGGATTCATTTGTCATAGTTTTCATTAATGATATACTGGTATACTCCCGCAGTCAGGAGGAGATGCGCAGCATTTGCGAGTTGTATTGTAGAGATTAAGGGAGGAGAGGCTTTATGCAAAGTTCTCCAAGTGTGAGTTCTGGCTCGGTTCAGTGGCTTTCTTGGGACACGTGGTGTCCAGCGAGGGGATTCAGGTTGATCCGAAGAAGATAGAAGCGGTGCAGAGTTGGCCTAGACCGTCCTCAGCCATAGAGATTCGTAGTTTCCTTGGGTTGGCAGGCAATTATCGCCGGTTTGTTCAGGGTTTTTCCTTTATTGCATCGTCCTTGACCAAGTTGACTCAGAAGGGTGTCTCATTTGCNAGTTAGGGATAGGTTGTGTTTTGATGCAGGAGACTAGAGTTATTGCTTATGCTTCTCGTCAGTTGAAGCCCCATGAGCAGAACTACCCTGTTCATGATTTGGAGCTAGCTGCTATAGTTCATGCATTGAAGATTTGGAGGCATTACTTGTATGGCGTATCCTGTGAGGTATTCACTGATCGTCGCAGTCTTCAGCATTTGTTCAAGCAAAAGGATCTGAATTTGAGGCAGCGTAGATGGTTAGAGTTACTTAAGGATTATGACATTACTATTCTGTATCACCCGGGGAAGGCCAACGTAGTGGCCGATGCTTTGAGCCGAAAGTCGGTGAGTATGGGGAGTTTAGCATACATTCCAGTTGAGGAGAGGCCATTTGCAGTTGAGGTTCAGGCCTTGGCCAATCGATTTGTGAGACTAGATATTTCAGAACCCAGTCGGGTGTTGGCTTGTGTGGTTTCTCGGTCTTCCTTGTATGACCGCATCAGGGAGTGTCAGTATGATGATCCGCATTTGCTTGTCCTTAAGGACAGGGTTTAGCACGATGATGCCAGGGATGTGACCATTGGAGATGATGGTGTGTTGAGGATGCAGGGCCGAATTTGCGTGCCCAACGTGGATGGGCTTCAGGAGTTGATATTGGAGGAGGCCCATATCTCGCGATACTCCATTCATCCGGGTGCCACGAAGATGTATCAGGATCTTAGACAGCACTATTGGTGGCGGAGGATGAAGAGAGATATTATGGAGTATGTAGCCAGGTGTCTTAATTGTCAGTAGGTGAAATATGAGCATCAGAGACCGGGTGGCTTGCATTAGCCGATGGTTATTCCCGAGTGGAAGTGGGAGAGGATCACTATGGATTTTGTTACCGGACTCCCACGGACTTTGAAGAAATTTGACGCTATTTGGGTGATTGTAGACAGGCTAACCAAGTCCGTGCACTTCATTCCGGTTTGCACTACTTATTCTTCAGAGCGGCTGGCAGAGATTTACATTCGGGAGATTGTTCGGTTGCATGGTGTCCCCATTTCCATCATATCAGATCGGGGCACTCAGTTCACCTTTCAGTTTTGGCAGGCTGTTCAGCGAGAGTTGGGTACTCAGGTGCAGTTGAGCATAGCTTTTCACCCTCAGACGGACGGGCAGTCCGAGCGCACCATTCAGATATTGGAGGATATGTTACGCGCCTGTGTTATTGATTTTGGAGGGTCATGGGATCGGTTTCTACCGCTTGCAGAGTTTGCCTACAACAACAACTATCAGTCCAGCATTCAGATGGCACCGTATGAGGCCTTGTATGAGAGGCGGTGTAGATCTCCAGTTGGTTGGTTCGAGCCCGGGGAGGTTAGGTTGTTGGGGACAGATTTGGTTCAGGAGGCATTGGAGAAGGTGAAGGTGATTCAGGAGAGACTCCGTATAGCGCAGTCGAGACAGAAGAGTTATGCGGACAAGAAGGTCCGTGATGTGTCCTACATGATTGGTGAGAAAGTCTTGCTGAAGGTTTCACCCACAAAGGGTGTTATGAGATTCGGGAAGAAAGGGAAGCTAAGTCCGCGGTTCATTGGGCCTTTTGAGGTACTTAGGAGGATCGGGGAGGTGGCTTATGAGCTTGCCTTGCCACCTAGCTTGTCGGGCGTGCATCCAGTTTTTCGCTTCTGCGGAAAGGGGACCGCAGAAGCGGTACCGTAGAAACGAGTTATGAGCCGCAGAAGCGGCAGGTATCGCAGGTGCAGAGTAGCAGACCGCATCTGCGAAGTCGCAGATGCAACAGTGGGACCGCAGATGCGGAATTTTGGAAGATTAAGGGAAACTGCATCTGCGTAAATGGAATCGCAGATGCGGAACCGCAGAAGCGGTCTTGTCACCGCAGAAGCGGTTTGGTCCGCAAGCGACTTGTAACCGCAAAAGCGGAAGTCGCAGATGCGGCTAAGGAGCCGCAAATGCGGAAATAACTGGTCAATAAAGTTTTATTTCTCCTTCGCGAAATTTCAAGGGTTTCATAATTTCCACTTCGGACTTGGAGAATTTGGGCGAGTTGGAAGAGAGAAATCAAGGGACTTCATTGAGGTAAGAATTTCTGAGTCCGAAACACGATTTTATGGTACAAATACATGAATTAAGACTGAAAATTAAGGAATCAAAGGTCAAAAATGGTGGTTAGGGCTTGAAACTTAAGAGAACTAAAACGGGGATTTGAGGGGTCATTTGGACTCCGATTTTGGTGTTCTTCATATGTATAGACTCGTGGCGAGATAAGGAATCCGTTGATGGTAAATTTTCTGATTTTCGAGAAGTGGGCCCGGGGCTCGGGTTTTTGCTAATTTCGAGATTTTTACTATTTTTCGATTGTTTTCGATTGGTATTGTCCCATTGGCATATTGTGATGTATTCGTTGTGGTTTTGATCAGATTCGGTACACGAGGAGGTCAATTCGAAAGGCAAGGGCATAGCGAGCTAGGACTTTGGCCGGCTTGAGGTGAGTAATAGATGTAAATGATGTTCTGAGGGTTTGAAACCCCGTGTTTGCACATCGTAGTGCTATATTGAGGTGACTTGCACGCCGGGTAGTGAGCGTGGGGTAGAGCACCGTCTGGGATTGTGACTTGGTCCGTCCCGGTAGATGAATATACTGCATATTTGACTGAAATACACTTATTATCATTTTAATTGAGCTAATTGTTATGTTTGGGCTTTATGCAATTGATTAAATCCTTCAGGAATTATTATTACTGGTTTCTTACCATTTTTACATATTATTGAACTCAGTCCTGGTATTTAATGCTGTTTTGCAAACTCAGCCACTTTTTCTTAAACTTGAAACTTAATTAATATTTTTAAATGAAGTTTGGGCTGAATATTTCTATATTATTGTGCCTGAGAGGCTTATGTGATTTTGGACTGAGCGTGGGATCGGGCTGCACGCCGCAGCGGTATGATATTGATATTGATATGAGGCCGAGAGCCTAGATGATGCCACGAGATGGCTTATTATTGCGCTTGGGCCGTAAGGGGCCCCTCCCGGAGTCTGCAGACCCCCAGTGAGCGCCATCCACGATAAATAAATAGAGCGGGTTGTACGCTGCAGCGGGTACTAGAGAGTACCAGTTTATGTGTTGCATTGCATACTATTAATTGTCATTTGTTTACTTATCTGCTGTGATATTTCTGTAATTGTTTTCACTGTATCACTGGATTTTATGCTGCTAGGTTCAAGTTGCTGTATGTATAGAATTACTTTGTGCCTATTCAGGATTTCTTATCCTCGGTCTTTATTTATGTTTATTACTCACTGAGTTGAAGTACTCACTTTACTCCCTGCACCTCGTGTGCAGATTCAGGTGCACCCACTGAGGCTGAGTGAGACTTTCTCTGTCGAGCATCTTATCGGGGAGAATCAAGGTAGCTGCATGACGTCCGCAGTCCTGATCTTCCCATCTATCTTATTTATTTTTTTCCGCATTTCTTCAGACTATTATGTAGTAGGTTGACACTCGTATATTAGAGGCTCAGACTTGTGACACCAGATTTTTTTTTGGGCTGTGTAGTAGTATGTCTACTTGGGTTTTCCGCATGTTTGAACTTTATTTCAGATATTCCGTATTATGACTTAGTAATTTACCTGTATTAAATAAATTCATGAGTTGTATAAATGGTCAAGGTTATTGAATTGGTCGGGCTTGTCTAGCAATGTGTTGGGCGCCATCACGACCGGGGTTGGGGTCGTGACAGAACATCCAATGAGATTAGTGTTCTATAGAGATGAACATATAATTAGAGATGACTTGGTATTTCTTCAAATCAATTTGTATTCAACCTCAATGGTAATAATAGTGCGAAAGATTGCTTAATAAAAGATATATTTTCATCACTAAATAAAAATGTAAGTTGTGCGAAAATACATTACTGAAAGAGTTATCTTAGCTAATAGAAATGAATATATCGATCAACTAAATAAGATGCTAATTGCCAATCTTTCTATTTCATATAATTCTTTAAAGTTTTAATTTGTTATATTATATAAATAATTGACTAAAAATCTACGTACAACGCATGTACATAGAAACTAGTACGATATTAAAAGCCAAAATAGTTAACATGCAAACTTCCTAATAATCAATATTAGGGATAGTCATTTAAATATTTCTTAAGTCATTTAATTAATTTTTTCTAATAGGATATTGGCGGTGAAAGAAATCATAAAATAGGGTAAAGTCACTTATACGATATTAAGAGCCAAAATGGTTAAGTTGCAAACTTCCTAATAATTAATATCAGGGATAGTCATTTAACTATTTCCTAATTCATTTAATTAATTTTTTGGCGGTAAAGTCATTTAATTTTTTTAACAATTAAAATAGTCATTTAGTTAATTCTCTAATATTTAAGAATTATTATTTAATTATTTATTTAATATTTAATTATAATAGTAATATTCAAATTCTTAATTTATAACTCCAAAATTTAAGGAAAAATTCTCAATATTTGAAATTTTATGTTACACATAGTTGGGATTTAATACTTGACTAGTTAGTAGACACGTGCGTTGCACGTGTATCTAATACCGGCAATGTTGATAGACTAATACTTCAAAATTGCAAAAATTTATAATCTATATTTTTGTTATTTTTTCTATGTTGATAGGCTAATACGAGACTTAATGAATATTTTTTTATCGAAGTTGTATTTTTTGCCAATCTTCTGTCAATATGAGGTTTTGTAGTAATCAAAGAACGCCTCACAAAGGCAAATAGTTTTAGTACTGAAGGATACTTATGGAAATAAAAGACAAAATAAAAATTAACTTGTTAAAACATACAAAGAATCATGAAACATAAAAAATTAAAACTCCAATGAAGCACTAATATGGAACTCACCAAGATGGAGTTAAATATGAGAGACGCAAGTTTGCTGTGAGAGAACCTTTATTAAGCCTGCCATCTGAATAAAAATGTGACGTATAATGGGCTCTTCTTCCGATTGCCTTCAAGAATCTTTGCGCGACCCTCCTTTTTCTTGTTTTACATTTTTCTAGTTCATGTAACTACTTTTGGATGAAATTACTGTGGAAATGAAACGGTGTCTTTCAAGAGATGTATAACTAAGAAATAATAAAAAGTTTGAAAAGTTCATTAACTTGACAAATGAGAAAGCAGACCGTTTAATGTCTGCTTGGGTTCCAGAGAGTACTATGTATTTAATATAATGTACATTAAATCCCAATAAAACTTACAAAGTTTAAAAGAATCAAATACGTTGTATATTGTGGTTTCATCTGTATGGGAAGGAGTAAGAGAAGCTCAAAGGCTTTATTATGGTTATGAGCTTTTTTATGTTTTCGTACACTATATGTATGGAGAATATATATAGTTACTATAAGGGTAAAATAGTCTTTCAGCTTTAATGGATATTTTGTGTACGGTCCGGCCGGTCGTTTCATGAGTTACCGCTCCGTTTCCCCCATTTCTGCTTTTTATGCTTTGTTCATCTGTGTTATATGGTATCAGGTTAGTCGGTCCGAATTCGGAACGGTTTTGGAAAGGTTTGAGACACTTAGTCTCTTAAGTTGGTCTTTTAGTTGGAAAAGTCAACCGGAAGTTGACTTGTGAGCAAACGATCTCGGAATTTGGTTTTTTTATGATTCGGATAGCTTCGGGAGGTGATTTGGGACTTAGGAGCGTGACCGGAATGTGTTTTAGAGGTCCGGAGTAGATTTAGGCGTGAATTAGCGAAAATGGATTTTGGCGTTTTCCGGTTGTTAGTGAAAATCTTGATATCGGGGTCGGAATGGAGTTCTGGAAGTTGCAGTAGGTCCGTTGTGTCATTTGTGACATGTGTGCAAAATTTCAGGTCACTCGGACGAGGTTTGATAGACTTTTTGATCGAAAGCAGAATTCGGAAGTTTTTGGAACCTTAGGCCTGAATTTGATGTTATTTTGTTGATTCGATGTTGTTTTAGGTGTTTCCAAGATTAGTATAAGTTTGGATAGTGGTATATGACTTGTTCGTGCTTTTGGTTGAGGTCCCGGGGGCCTTGGGGTAATTTCGGATGGTTGACGGGGAGTTTGAGTTGGAAATATGCAGCTGAAGCTGCTGAATTTTATCATAACCGCACCTGCGGATTGGGGACCGCAGGTGCGGGACCGTAGAAGCGGACTATTAGCCGCAGATGCGGAATTGGGTGAGAAGAGCTGAAGGCGCAGGTGCGAAAGTTGGGTCGCACCTGCGAGACCGCAGGTGCGGTAGTTTATGCGCAGGTGCGGTTTTGAGGATTTAAGTGGAAACTGCTGAAGCGGTCGTTTGGCCGCAGAAGCGGCTCCGCAGGTGCGAAAAATGGGCCGCAGGTGCGAAAACCCTGAGCCAGAAAGTATATAAACCCTCCTTCGCGATTTTTGGGTTGTTCTTCACCATTTTCATACGTGTTTGAGCTTAAGGGAGCATGTTGAAGAGGGATTTCAAGGGAATTTCGTGGAGGTAAGGTTTTTGGACCCTAAACTTGTTTCTATGATGGTTTTTGACTGATTAAGCTTGAAATCGATGGAAATTAGTAGCAAAAATTGGGGGTTTAAGGCTTGGAAATTTGGAGACCTTAATCTAGGGATTTGAGGGGTCATTTGTGGTTGGATTTTGGTACTTCTGGTATGTATGGACTTGTGGGAGGATAAGGATTTTATTGATGTAATTGTTATCGGATTCCGAGGCGTGTGCCCGAGGGTCGAGTTTGGTCAATTTCTGTAATTGTGATGTAAATTGATTATTTTCGCATGCGCTTTGTTCTCTTAGTGTATATTGACATTATATTTCTGTTTTTGGATAGATTCGACGCCAGTTGAGGCCGAGTTGAAAGGCAAGGGCGTCGCTGTCACGACCTGGATTTCCCACCATCGGAAGTCGTGATGGCGCCTACTGTCGGAGCTAGGCAAGCCAAATATTCAAAACTTTTCACTGATGACATTTTAACAATATAAATAAACGGAGGCATTTTGATTAAAGCGGAAGACTTTAAACCTATATAACTGAAATAAAATTTGCGGAAGTTGAAACACATTTCTACCCAAAGTCTGGTGTCACTAACTCACGGACTGCTATAGAGTAGTAAAAACAAGTCTGAAATGATATTACATACTGTTTGTCTCGAAACAAAGAAATCAAACTAAAACATAGAAGGGACTTCGGCCTGCGAACGCCAGCTAGGCTACCTCGTGAGTCCCTGGACTGAAGACAGCTCCCGGGCAATCCTACTGCTGCTGTCCAAAAGCTGCTCCTGGATCTGTGCAAAAGATGTACAGAGTGTAGCATCAGCACAACCGACCCCAAATTGAGGCTGGATCACCCAAAATTCTCAAAACCCTAACTCTACCCAAAACCCCTAATTTCTACTTTGATTTCATGATTTAGGGCTAGGAAATTAGTGATTAGTTGAAGAAATTAAGAGGGAATGAAGTTAGGAACACTTACCTATGAAGTTATGGAGGAAGAGGTTCTTCAAACTTGTCTATGGAGGGTGAAGGAGAAGAGCTCGTGTGAAAATAATGAAGAAATCCCGTGTTAAGTGTTCTGTTTTTAAGAAAAATTCACTGAAGGGTTTTAGTCTACGCGTTCGCGACACAGGAGTCGGGTTCGCAGAGAAGGCTGGCTGTTACTCTATGCGTTCGCGAAGGGTAGTATGCGAACGCGAAGAAGGAAAACTGGGGTCCAAGGAGTTTGGCCTACACGAACGCGTTGGCCTGTATGCGAACGCGATGGGAAGGGGCTGGAGACCTACGCGAACGCGGTCCAGCCATCGTGAACGCGAAGAAGGAAGGAGGGCTGGGCCCTCAGAACTCGATAACTCTACGCGATCGCGGTGAAGGGATGCGAACGCGAAGGAGAGAGGAACCTGAAGCTTCGCGAACGTGAAGGAGATATCGCGAACGCGATGAAGGAATTTACTGAGCACCTGCGCAGATTTTTCTGCAATTTCACTAAGTTCAAAACCACCCCGAACACCTCCGAAAACACTCCGGAGCCCTCGGGGCTCCTAACCAATCACACACACTAACTGAACAACATCCTACGAACTTAACCGTGCGATCAAATCGCCAAAATAACATCATAAACGAGGAATCAAACCTCAAAAATCATCACTTTTTCTTCAAACTTCATAAACT
>NW_017671358.1:273763-294756 GCF_001879085.1 Nicotiana attenuata | reverse complement strand
AACTCTGGCGGGGCCATGCGATACGGCAGGATAGAAATGGGCTGAGTGCCCGAAGCCAGATCAATACAAAAATCAATATCCCTATCGGGCGGCATACCCGGCAGGTCTGAAGGGAAAACCTCAGGGAACTCCCGAACAATAGGAACAGAATCAATAGAAGGGACCTCTGCGCCGGAATCACGAACATACGCCAGATAAGCTAAATACCCCTTCCCGACCATGCGTCGAGCCTTCACATATGAAATAACTCTGCGGGTGGTATGCCCTGGGGTCCCTCTCCACTCCAAACAGGGCAAATCTGGCAAAGCCAAGGTCACGGTCTTTGCGTGACAATCTAAGATAGCATGATACGGGGACAACCAATCCATCCCTAATATAACGTCAAAATCTACCATGTCTAAGAGCAATAAATCAGGACGGGTCTCAAGACCCTCAAGCACTATCACACAGGAACGATGAACTCGGTCGACCACTATAGAATAACCCAGCGGTGTAGACACATAAACAGGAATACCCAAAGCATCACTAGGCATAACCAGGTAGGGTGCAAAATAGGACGACACATACGAATACGTAGACCCAGGGTCAAATAGCACTGAAACATCCCTATCATAGACCGGAATAGTACCTGTAATGACTGCATCTGAAGACTCAGCCTCTGGCCTGGCTGGAAGAGCATAACACCGGGGCTGGGCCCCACCTCCCTGAATCATATCTCTGGGATGATCGGCTGCTGGCTGGCCTCTACCTCTGGCGATCCGAGCTCCATCTCTATGATCTCTACCTCCACCTCTATGGCCTCTATCCCTGCCTCTAGTTGGCTGGGCAGGCTGTGGATCACCTGATGCCTGTATCATAGGACGATGACCCTGCTGCTGAGAGCTATCAGAAGCTCGAGGGCAATGCCTGGCAATGTGCCTCGTGTCGCCACACATGAAACAAGCCCTCGGCTGCAGAGAATAACAGAGTGGTGGTGCGCTGATAGGTGCTGACGGGGAACTGTGAAGCTGCTGGTCAGAATAATGCGGCTGAGAACCACGACCCTCTGATGTACCATGTGAGACCTGTAGGGCTGACTGAAAGGGCCTCGGAGGATGGCCTCTACCATAAGAATCCCTACCTCCAAACGAGGTACCACTGAATCTACCTGCATGACGCGGCCTCTTATCTGACCCATGACCACCTCCCCGTGCAAGAGCCATCTCGGGCCGCATTGGCCGCCTCCTGAAAAGAAATCTCACTCCCGGCTCCATAGACATCTGGAGACGGATTGGCTGAATCAACCCATCAATAAATCTCCGCACTCTCTCTCTCGGTAGGGAGTATAACAATAGCATGGCATGCTAGATCAATGAACCGAGTCTCATACTGAGTGACTGTCATAGAGCCCTGCTAGAGGCGCTCGAACTGCCTGCGTAGAGCCTCTCGCTGAGTAACCAGGAGAAACTTCTCCAAAAACAACTCTGCAAACTGGTCCTAAGTCAATGATGGCGACCCTGATGGTCTTGATAAACAATAGTCCCTCCACCAAGTCTTTGCGGATCCTGCTAGTCGAAAGGTGGCAAAGTCGACCCCATTGGTCTCCACAATACCCATAGTCCGAAGAAGCTCATGGCAGCTATATAAGAAATCCTGGGGGTCCTCTGAAGAAGCACCACTGAATGTGGTGGTGAAGAGCTTGGTGAACCTATCTAGTCTCCACAAAGAATCTACGGACATAGCCGCTCCATCGACGGTCTGAGTCATAATACCCGGCTGAACTGCCACAGCTAGTTGAACCACTGGAACCTGATCCTGGGGAGCTACCTGCTCTGGAGTACGTGTAGCAGGAGTCTGAACTCCTCCTCTAGCCTGACAAGTGGCTGGTGCTACTGGCAGCAAACCCGCTCGAGAGACGCTCTCCATAAAGCCTACCAACCTGACCAAAGTTTCTTGAAGAACTGGGGTGGCTACAAAACCCTCTGGGACTTGTCTGCTTGGGCTGGAACCTCCTCATCATAATCAACATGAGGCTCCATCTCTGGGACTGTTGCTCGGGGCTGAGCTCTGCCCTGGCCTTGGCCTCTGGCACGGCCTCGGCCTCGCCCTCTGCCCCTCGTATGAGCTGCTGCTGGGGGCTCGGGCTGCTCTGCGGTAGAAGAGGAAGCACGTGTTCTCGCCATCTGCATAAGAACAGAGTAGAAAGACAATCAGTATTTGGGAAACAGAATCGCACGACAAGAAAGAATAAGAGTGAAGTTTTCCAAACTCTGCAGCCTCAGTGGGATAAATACAGACGTCTCCGTACCGATCCCTTAGACTCTACCGAGTTTGTCCGTGAGTTGTGCGACCTATGTAACCTAGTGCTCTGATACCAACTTGTCACGGCCCGGATTTCCCACCATCGGGAGTCGTGATGGCGCCTACTATCAGGAGCTAGGCAAGCCAATTAATTATTAACCTTCTTGGAAACATCGACAATACTAAGGAAATGAGACATTTAATATAAAAGCGGAAGTTTTAAATATAAATGAATTGAAAACAAGTGCGGAATTTCAATTACAACCTCTACCCAAGACTGGAGTCACTAACTCACGAACGTCTACAGAATACTAAAAGCACAGTCTGAATAAAATATAATACTGTTTGTTCCGATACAAGGACAACAAACGAAATAAGGATAGAAGAGACTCCGGGCCATGCGGACGTCAGCAAGGCTACCTCGGGATCTCTGGACTGAAGTCAGCTCCCAAATGCTCCTACTGCTGTCTAAAAGCTGCTGCTCTGGTACTATGATCTGTGCAAAAAGATGCATAGAGTGTAGCATCAGCACAACCGACCCCATGTGCTGGTAAGTGCCTAGCCTAACCCCGGCGAAGTAGTGACGAGGCTCGACCAGACTACCAGATAAACCTGTGCAGATATATATATACAAGTACAACAAAATAATAGCGGAAAGTAAGCAATTAATGTTGGGAGGGGGAAACATGCTTATGGGGAAGCAGATAAAACAGAATATCAGGATTAACAGAAGAAACTACATCTGATTTCTTCCAACACAGAATAAAGGAAAAATAGACCACTTTCACTTATTTCAATTTCCTCTCATTGCAGGCGTGCAACACGATCCCATTTCCTTACATCATGTGGTAGGCGTACCACACGCTCCTATTACAATAATATCACGTGGTCGGCGTGCCACACGTTCCCATTTCATAATAACTCGTGGTCGGCGTGCCACACGATCCCATTTCTTTCAACACAATACACAACAGAATCCCGACAAGGGAGAAAGATGTTATAATAAATATCCCGGCAAGGGGGCAATGTAATACAATAAACTATCCCGATAAGGGAGATCCAGCTATAACCAAACTCATTCAATTTCTACTTAACACAATTAAATCCACACTTAGTCTCAACAATTACTGGCTCAGTGTTAAAGATTTCCAACCAATTCCTCATACATAACAATTACAAATTCGATAATTTAGCAAATTAGGACTCACGGTCATGCTCGACACCAGTGTATAGATACTCGTCACCATGCCTATACACCGTACTCGACAAATAGCATTTAACAAATAAGACTCTACTCTTATTCCCTCAAGCCAAAGTTAGACCAAACACTTACCTCAAATGCTCCAAACTCAACTCAAGCCTCTAGTATAGCTTTACCCCTCGAATTCACCACCAAACCGCTCGAATCTAGTCACAAATTACTTGAATGTATCAACAAATGCTAATTGAATCAATTTGAATGCATGAGAATGAATTTCCCAAAGTTTTACTCAAAAATTCCCAAAACGCCCCCGAGCCCACGTGGTCAAAACCCGAGGTTCGAACCAAAACCCGGTTACCCATTCCCCCACGAGTTCATATCTATGATTAGTTTTGAAATCGGACCTCAAATTGAGGTCCAAATCCCCAATTTTAAGAAAACCTAAGTTCTACCCAAAATTCCCATTTTCACCCATGGAAATCCTTGATTTTAACATGAAAACATGTTTAATGATGTTAAAGATTGAAGAATTTAAGTAAAAGTTGACTTACAAATGATTTGGAGAAGATAGATTTCTTGGAAAATCGCCTATGGAGTTTTTGTTTTGAAAGAATGAAGAAAAGGGGTAAAAAATTCGTCTAAGCATGAAAAATGCAGGCCTCGGATGTGGGAAATACGAACATGGGTTCGCAATTGCGAACCCAGCAGGCTTGGGAATTGCGACATTATAGATCGCATTTGCGAACTCAAGCTGCCCAAGGGACCCTTCGCATTTGCGAACTGGGTCTCGCATTTGCGAACCAGTGTCCATCGCATTTGCGATGCCTGGCTTCGCATTTGCGGACCTTGGCCTGCCTGGGCTGGCTTCGCATTTGCGAACCAGCCTTTGCATTTGCGATAGCTGGGCATTCGCATTTGCGAACTCTGGCTTCGCAAATGCGAAAATTGCAGGTAACTGATACAAGATTTTTTTTAAAGTGAGAAATGCAATCCGATGCCTATCCAAAACTCACCCGAGCCCTCGGGGCTCCAAACCAATTATGCACACAACCTCGAAAACATCCTACGGACTTATCCGTGCGATCAAATAGCCAAAATAACATCATATACATCGGATCAAGCCTCAAATCTCATGTTTTTCTTTGAAATGTTCTTAAAGCATCAAATTTCCATTTCGAGTCCGAAACACGTCAAACGACGTCCGTTTTCAACCAAATTTTACAGAAAGCGCTTACATCACATAGAAGACTTGTACCGGGCGTCGGAATCAAAATACGAGCTCGATACCATAGTCTTCTGATCAAATTTCCTTTCCATTTTCCTTAATTAATTTCAGAAAACAATTTCACACAAAAATTCATTTCTCGGGCTTGGGATCTCGGAATTCGATTCCGGGCATACGCCCAAGTCCCATATTTTTCTACGGACCCTCCAGGACCGTAAAATCACGGGTCCGGGTCCGTTTACCCAAAATGTTGACCAAAGTCAACTTTAACCATATTAATATCAAAATTTAGCATTTTTCACACAGAATTCATATTTAAGCTTTTCGGCTACGCGCCCGGACTGCGCACGCAATTCAAGGCAACCCTAAATGAGGTTTTCGAAGCCTCGGAAGCACGGAATGAATAAGAAAATAGGTGATGACCCTTTGGGTCATCACACCAATTGTCCTACATAATTTTAGGTTAGCCAAGAACATTTGTTTATATTAAAACAGAAAACTACATCAAACATAAAATATTACCTCTCAAAGGGATACATCCATCTGCATGAACAGGCCCTCCAAGTCGTGCCTCGTGTACAAGGTGGATTGTAAGGTGTTCCATCACATCAAAAAACCCACATGGAAATATCTTTTCCATCTTAGTAGAAGTTACACGAATGTTCTGATCCATCCGGAGTAGGTTTTCTTCCCTTAATGTGGAAGAACACAAGTCTTTGAAAAATAAACTAATCTCTGTGATGGGTTTCCAGATTCGTTTAGGCAAACCACAAAATGCAATAGGCACTAAGGTCTCCATGAAAACATGACAGTCGTGACTTTTCAAATGGCTCAACTTCCCTACCTCCATATCAACTTTTTTCCTAAAATTCGACGCATAACCCTCAGGCATCTTCAATTTCGTTACCCAATCAAAAATTTGCCGTCTTTCCTCCAAAGTGAATGTGTAACTTGCTTTGGGCTAGAACACCTTACCATTGCTTGCTGTCTGCAAGTATAACTTTGGCCGCCTGCAATATTCTTGTAAGTCCATTCTAGCCTTCGGGTTATCCTTTGTCTTACCTTTAACATCCATCACTGTGTTGAACAAATTGTCAAAATAGTTCTTCTCTGTAACGACCCTGAAGGTGGTTTTTGGAATTTACGCCCCGATCCCCCCCCCCTTAACTGTTTCCCCTAAGTTCATTTCTGCTATTTTGGTTTGCCGGGACGTTCGGTGTTGAGTTTCAGAGAGTTTTGGGACACTTAGCCCCTAAACGTGAGCTTAAGTGTTGAAAAGTGGTCCGTAATCGGAACAATATGAAGACGACATCAGAATGGAAATCCGATGGTTCCGTTAGCTCCGTTAGGTGATTTCGGGGTAGGGAACGTGTTCGGAATGTATTTTAGACGTCCGTAGCTCATTAAGGCCTTAAATGCCGAAGTTTGTATTTTTGAAGTTCCGGTCCGATAGTAAGTTTTTCATCCGAGGGTCGGAATGGAATTCCGGAAGTTGCAGTAGCTCCGTCATATCATTTGGGATGTGTGTGCAAAATTTAAGGTCATTCGGACGTGTTTTGGTTAGGTTTTTGATCGAAAGCGTATTTGGAAAAAATTTGAAGTTCTTAGGATTGAATCATTGATTAAATCGGGTTTCCGGTGTTGTTTTAGGTGTTTTAAGGATTGATACAAGTTCAAATAAGGTATTAGGTGGTATTGGTGCTTTTGGTTGAGGTCCCGGGGGCCTCGGGATGATTTCGGCTGGTTAACGGAGAAATTTGAGGAGTGTTACAGCAGCTGAAGTTTTTTCTCTTCTGGTATTTTTGCTTCTGCGGCTTGGGAACCGCAGAAGCGGAGCCATAGATGCGGCGTGGAGGAACGCAAAAGCGGTTTAGGGCATTTTAAGGAAAACCGCAGAAGCGGTTGCCTTTCCGCAGAAGCGGAACCGCATAAGCGGTGGTTGGTCCGCAGAAGCGGATGTTGGTCCTTTAGTGAAAAGTCGCAGAAGCGACTCATTTTTCCGCATAAGCGGGACCGCAGAAGCGGTCCCTCGACCGCAGAAGCAGAAATCTCTGGGGTGAAATATCAGATTCGAGGGTTAGTTTCAAAAAGTTGGAAAAATCAATTGAGAGCTCGGGAGAGGGCGATTTTGAGTGGGTTTGAAGTGAAGATCATTGGGTAACGTTTTCTTAATCCCTTCCGGTTATATTTCATCATTTTGTAGTTAAATCCATCATTAAAATTCAAATTTGGGATTAAAAATTTGAAAAATTTGGTTAAAACTTCTTAGACCAAACTTTTGGGTTTTGAGTGAGCAATTGACCTCCGATTTGGGAGATTTTTATATGGTTAGACTCGTGAGAGTACGAGGGTTCCGAAAATGTGAAAATTATTCGATTCCGAGGCATTGGAATGAAGGGCATTTTGGTCATTTCACCTAATTTTACGCGGTAGCTTTGAACTTAATAGCAAAACCAGGTGTTTGTGATGTTACTTACAATGTGTAATTGAATTGAATAGATTTGGACCATTTGGAGTCGGATACTCGTGGCAAGAGCGTGGTTTCTAGTTGATATTGAGCCGGTTCGAGGTAAGTGGCTTGTCTAACCTTGTGTGGGGGACCTTTCCCCTTAGGACGTGATCCTTGAATATTTGAATGCCTCGTACGTGAGGTGACGAGCGCGTACTTGAGCTATTTGTTGTAAACCCATTTCTACTTGAAGTATTTAAATTGAGATTTCTTGTTTACTTGTTCATTTTAGACTGTAAGTTTATACCCGTGCTAGTCTAGAGATGCATGTTTAGCTGACTTACTTGCTTAATTGTTTAGCTGTACTATTTGTACTCTGTGAAGCATGTTAGGCTAGAATTTACTACTAGTTGTTCTGATTTTAGCATTCATTCTGAGATTACGAGTTGTTGTTGTTGTGTGTTTATTTTGGGACTACGGGACGGCTTCCTGGGAGATCCCCTGTACTTGAGATATTCTGGATTGAGGGTGCGGGATACCAAGAGATCCCTGGCACATGTATTTTTATATATATATTTACCAAGAGATCCCCGACTTACTTAGTGAGGATACCAAGAGATCCCTAGTGTATGTGAGGAGGAAACCTAGAGATCCTCGGGATACCAAGAGATCCCTAGTGTATAAAATGAGGATACCAAGAGATCCTCGGGATACCAAGAGATCCCTAGTGTATAAAATGAGGATACCAGGAGATCCTCGGGATACTAATAGATCCCTAGTGTATGTGATGAGGATACCAAGAGATCCTCGGGATACCAAGAGATCCCTAGTGTATATGATGAGGATACCAAGAGATCCTCGGGATACCAAGAGATCCCCGGCTATTACTTCCTGTTGTGAGTAGTATTCCTTATATTGTTTTGTTTCTGCTTCCTATCATTGTTTCCCTTATTTATCCTGTTTAGATCCTTGCTGTAGACTTTATCTATACTGTTTTCCTTATTCTATCATATATTATGTTTATCACAGTAGGGCTCTGACCTTCCTCGTCACTACCCAACCGAGGTTAGGCTTGGCACTTACTGAGTACCGTTGTGTTGTACTCATGCCCTTCCTGCGCATGTTTTTCATGTGCAGATTATCCAGGTACCCCTACTCAGGCGCACTATCCTTGAGGCGAGGAGATACACGGAGACTTCGAGGTATATCTGCCGCGTCCGCAGACCAAGAGTCTCTATTCTGTTCCAGCTTTAGTATTTAGTTTATTTCTTTTCTCTCAGTTGCTTAGACATTCTGGAGTTAGAGCAGCGTACTATGTTTATGTTAGCTTGTGTTCCCGTGAGTTTTCGGGTTTTGGGATTGAGTTGTAGACTTCCGCATATCTTTAGAGTTATATAGGCCGGGCGGCCTTATATACAGTTGTTATTTTCAAATGTTCGGTTTTAATTGATTATTCCGCAAGTTAAATTGTTATTTCCACACTGTTAGGCTTACCTAGTTGTAGGAACTAGGTGCCATCACGACATGTTCATGGAGGGTGAACTGGGGTCGTGACAAGTTGGTATCAGAGCTCTAGGTTCATAGGAGTCACGGAACACAGGCCGGTTTATTAGAGTCTCGCTGATCCGTACGGAGACATCTGTACTTATCTACGAGAGGCTATGTAAGCGTTAGGAAAATTTCACTTCATTTGATTCCCTGTCGTGCGAGATTTTTAATATCACAATCCTAAACTTCTGCCCTCTATTCTCTCACAGATGGTGAGGACACGTGCTACTCGAGATGATCAGGCACCCGCGCCCCCTACTGCAGCCGTTAGAGGCCGGGGCCGGGGTAGAGGCTGAGGACGCGCCCGTGGTGCAGCGAGAGCACCTGCGCGAGCTGCCGCCGAGGTACCATCAACAGATCCAGCCGGAGTTCGGTCGCCTGACACGCCTATGGCTACTACTACTCCAGCTCTTCAGGAGACTTTGGCGCAGTTCCTGAGCATGTTTGGTACGTTGATTCAGGCGGGATTGATTCAGGTTATACCGACTACTTCACAGATCGGGGGAGGGACCCAGACTCCCGCTGCCCCCACTCCAGAGCAGCAAGTTCCCATCGGTCAGTTCAAGGCATCATGGCGACACAGCCTGTGGTCCCAGTTCAGCGGGTGGTGAGGACCTCTAGCCAACTAGGAGACAGGTGGGTCCAGGAGAGAGAGGACAGACGTGGTTAGGGGGAGAGTATAGAGAAGTAGGTAGGCCTCGTAGATTGGGGAGGCCCGCTGGTCCTTATTTTGGGAGAAGAGTACGACACGGTAGAGGTTTTGTGGGTCAACCAGCTCAACTTGCATCCTAGATTTCACACAGAGTTTCAGGTGTTCAGGGGTCTCGGAGTACCCGTACCGCACAGTTCCCACTGCCACGTCAGTCGCGAGGTTGCTTTGAGTGTGGTGACATACGCCATGTGGTGAGGTATTGCCCTAGACTTGGGAGGAGTGCACCTCTACAGACTTCTCAGCTATAGCGCGCCCCGCAGAGTTCTCAGGCTATGGTTACAGCCCCAGTTGCTACCTCACCTGCCTGTATCGAGGCTGTTGCCTCCGATTCTGTCATCACAGGTATTGTCATGGCTTGATATAGAAGTGTATCAGTTCTATTCGATTTAGGCTCCACTTATTTTCATGTGCTTCTCATTTTTGCTCCGCATTTGAGTGTACTTCGGGATTTCCTTGAGTCTTCCTATTTATGTTTCTACTCCTGTGGGGGATTCTCTTGTTGTGGACCGCGTTTATTAGTCACGTTTGGTTACTATTCGTGGTTTTGAGACCAGAGTAGATTTATTGTTACTCAGTAAGGTTGATTTTGATATTATTCTGGGTATGGACCGATTGTCGCCCCGTTATGCTATTCTTGATTGTCACGCCAAGACTCTGACGCTGGCCATGCCAGGTATACCGCGTGTTGAGTGGAGGGGTGCCTTAGATCACACTCCCAGTAGAGTTATTTTTTTTCCTTAAAGCTCAGCGTATGTTTGAGAAAGGGTGTACCGTGTATTTTAGCTTATGTGAGAAATGTCAGTGTTGATACCCCTTTCTGTTGATTCAGTCCCGGTGGTACGGGATTATCACGATGTGTTTCCAGCTGATCTTCCAGGCATGCCGCATGATAGAGACATTGATTTTGGCATTGATCTGTTGCCAGGCACTCAGCCCATTTCCATTCCTCCGTATCGTATGGCTCCTCCTGAGTTGAAGGAGTTGAAGGATCAGTTGCAGGAATTGCTTGGTAAGGGTTTTATTCGACCCAGTGTTTCACCGTGGGGTGCTCCTGTTTTGTTTGTGAAGAAAAAGGATGGTTCTATGCACATGTGTATTGACTACCGCCAGTTGAACAAGGTTACAGTGAAGAACCATTATCCTTTGCCTCATATAGATGATTTGTTTGACCAGCTTCAGGGCGCACAGGTGTTTTCTAAGATTGACTTGCGCTCAGGTTACCATCAGCTGAAGATTCGGGAGCCAGATATCCCGAAGACTGCCTTCAGGACTCGGTATGGTCATTACAAGTTCCTTGTTATGTCATTTGGGCTGACCAATGCCCCAACAACTTCCATGCATTTGATGCACAGTGTATTCAGGCCATATCTTGACTCGTTCGTTATTGTTTTTTTTATTGATGATATTCTGGTGTATTCCCGGAGTCGGGAAGATCATGAGCAGCACCTGAGGACCGTGCTTCAGACCTTGAGGGAGAAGAAGTTATATGCAAAGTTCTCAAAATGTGAGTTTTGGCCGAGTTCTGTGGCATTCTTAGGTCACGTGATTTCGAGTGAGGGTATTCGGGTGGATCCGAGGAAGATAGAGGCCGTGCAGAGTTGGCCCAGGCCGTCCTCAGCTACAGAGATTCGCAGTTTCCTTGGTTTGGCAGGCTACTACCGGTGCTTCGTGGAGGGATTTTTATCGATTGCTGCCCCTATGACTAGATTGACCCAAAAGGGTGCCCTATTTCAGTGGACAGAGGAGTGTGAGCCGAGCTTGCAGAAGCTCAAGACAACTTTGACTACAACCCCTATTTTGATATTGCCTACTGGTTCGGGGTCTTATACAGTTTGTTGTGATGCCTCACGGGTTGGCCTTGGGGCGGTGTTGATACAGTACGGTAGGGTGATTGCCTAAGCGTCCAGACGGTTGAAGATAAATGAGAAGAACTACCCTGTCCACGACCTTGAGTTAGTTGCTATTGTTCATGTCTTGAAGATCTGGCGTCACTATTTGTACGGTGTGCCTTGTGAGATTTTTACTGACCACCGGAGTTTGCAGCACTTGTTCAAGCAAAAGGATCTAAATTTGCGCCATAGGAGGTGGTTAAAGTTGTTGAAGAACCATGATATTTCTACTCTGTATCACCCGGGCAGGGCCAATGTAGTGGCGGATGCCTTGAGTCGCCGGGTCGGAGAGTTTGGGGAGTTTGGGCAGTATTTACCGAGCTTCGGAGAGGCCTATGGCGATGGACGTTCAGGCCTTAGCCAGCCAGTTTGTGAGATCGGACATTTCGGAGCCCAGTCGGGTTCTAGCTTGTGTGCTTTCCCAGTCTTCCTTAGTTTGATCGTAGTCAGGGGGGGGGGGGGCAGCAGTATGAGGACCCTCATTTACTTGTCCTTAAGGACAAGGTTCAGCGTGGAGATGCCAGGGATGTAAACATTGGAGATGATGGAGTATTGAGGATGCAGGGCCGGATTTCTGTGCCCAATGTTGATGGTCTTCGAGAGATGATCCTAGCAGAGGTTCATAGTTCACGATATTCTATCCATCCGGGTGCCGCGAAGATGTATCAGGACCTGAGGCAACACTACTGGTGGAGGCGGATGAAGAAAGATATAGTTGGTTATGTGTCTAGATGCCTCAACTGCCAGCAGGTGAAGTATGAGCACCAGCGCCCGGGTGGGTTGCTCCAGCAGATAGAGATTCCGGTGTGGAAATGGGAGCGCATCACCATGGATTTTGTATCTGGACTTCCACGGACCTTGAAGAAGTTTGATTCCATTTGGATTATTGTGGAACGGATGACCAAGTCCGCTCATTTATTCCTGTGTGTACCACTTATTCATCGGAGCGGTTGGCGGAGATTTATATCCGGAAGATTGTCCGTCTGCCTGGTATTCCAGTTTCTATCATTTCGGACAGAGGTANTGTAAACCCATTTCTACTTGAAGTATTTAAATTGAGATTTCTTGTTTACTTGTTCATTTTAGACTGTAAGTTTATACCCGTGCTAGTCTAGAGATGCATGTTTAGCTGACTTACTTGCTTAATTGTTTAGCTGTACTATTTGTACTCTGTGAAGCATGTTAGGCTAGAATTTACTACTAGTTGTTCTGATTTTAGCATTCATTCTGAGATTACGAGTTGTTGTTGTTGTGTGTTTATTTTGGGACTACGGGACGGCTTCCTGGGAGATCCCCTGTACTTGAGATATTCTGGATTGAGGGTGCGGGATACCAAGAGATCCCTGGCACATGTATTTTTATATATATATTGGGATACCAAGAGATCCCCGACTTACTTATTGAGGATACCAAGAGATCCTCGGGATACCAAGAGATCCCTAGTGTATGTGATGAGGATATCAAGAGATCCCTAGTGTATAAAATGAGGATAGCAAGAGATCCTCGGGATACCAAGAGATCCCTAGTGTATGTGATGAGGATACCAAGAGATCCTCGGGATACCAAGAGATCCCTAGTGTATAAAATAAGGATACCAAGAGATCCTCGGGATACCAAGAGATCCCTAGTGTATGTGATGAGGATACCAAGAGATCCTCGGGATACCAAGAGATCCCTAGTGTATATGATGAGGATACCAAGAGATCCTCGGGATACCAAGAGATCCCCGGCTATTACTTCCTGTTGTGAGTAGTATTCCTTATATTGTTTTGTTTCTGCTTCCTATCATTGTTTCCCTTATTTATCCTGTTTAGATCCTTGCTGTAGACTTTATCTATACTGTTTTCCTTATTCTATCATATATTATGTTTATCTCAGTAGGGCCCTAACCTTCCTCGTCACTACCCAACCGAGGTTAGGCTTGGCACTTACTGAGTACCGCTGTGGTGTACTCATGCCCTTCCTGCGCATGTTTTTCATGTGCACATTATCCAGGTACCCCTACTCAGGCGCACTATCCTTGAGGCGAGGAGATACACGGAGACTTCGAGGTATATCTGCCGCGTCCGCAGACCAAGAGTCTCTATTCTGTTCCAGCTTTAGTATTTAGTTTATTTCTTTTCTCTCAGTTGCTTAGACATTCTGGAGTTAGAGCAGCGTACTATGTTTATGTTAGCTTGTGTTCCCGTGAGTTTTCGGGTTTTGGGATTGAGTTGTAGACTTCCGCATATCTTTAGAGTTATATAGGCCGGGCGGCCTTATATACAGTTGTTATTTTCAAATGTTCGGTTTTAATTGATTATTCCGCAAGTTAAATTGTTATTTCCACACTGTTAGGCTTACCTAGTTGTAGCAACTAGGTGCCATCACGACATGTTCATGGAGGTTGAACTGGGGTCGTGACAAGTTGGTATCAGAGCTCTAGGTTCATAGGAGTCACGGAACACAGGCCGGTTTATTAGAGTCTCGCTGATCCGTACGGAGACATCTGTACTTATCTACGAGAGGCTATGTAAGCGTTAGGAAAATTTCACTTCATTTGATTCCCTGTCGTGCGAGATTTTTAATATCACAATCCTAAACTTCTGCCCTCTATTCTCTCACAGATGGTGAGGACACGTGCTACTCGAGATGATCAGGCACCCGCGCCCCCTACTGCAGCCGTTAGAGGCCGGGGCCGGGGTAGAGGCTGAGGACGCGCCCGTGGTGCAGCGAGAGCACCTGCGCGAGCTGCCGCCGAGGTACCATCAACAGATCCAGCCGGAGTTCGGTCGCCTGACACGCCTATGGCTACTACTACTCCAGCTCTTCAGGAGACTTTGGCGCAGTTCCTGAGCATGTTTGGTACGTTGATTCAGGCGGGATTGATTCAGGTTATACCGACTACTTCACAGATCGGGGGAGGGACCCAGACTCCCGCTGCCCCCACTCCAGAGCAGCAAGTTCCCATCGGTCAGTTCAAGGCATCATGGCGACACAGCCTGTGGTCCCAGTTCAGCGGGTGGTGAGGACCTCTAGCCAACTAGGAGACAGGTGGGTCCAGGAGAGAGAGGACAGACGTGGTTAGGGGGAGAGTATAGAGAAGTAGGTAGGCCTCGTAGATTGGGGAGGCCCGCTGGTCCTTATTTTGGGAGAAGAGTACGACACGGTAGAGGTTTTGTGGGTCAACCAGCTCAACTTGCATCCTAGATTTCACACAGAGTTTCAGGTGTTCAGGGGTCTCGGAGTACCCGTACCGCACAGTTCCCACTGCCACGTCAGTCGCGAGGTTGCTTTGAGTGTGGTGACATACGCCATGTGGTGAGGTATTGCCCTAGACTTGGGAGGAGTGCACCTCTACAGACTTCTCAGCTATAGCGCGCCCCGCAGAGTTCTCAGGCTATGGTTACAGCCCCAGTTGCTACCTCACCTGCCTGTATCGAGGCTGTTGCCTCCGATTCTGTCATCACAGGTATTGTCATGGCTTGATATAGAAGTGTATCAGTTCTATTCGATTTAGGCTCCACTTATTTTCATGTGCTTCTCATTTTTGCTCCGCATTTGAGTGTACTTCGGGATTTCCTTGAGTCTTCCTATTTATGTTTCTACTCCTGTGGGGGATTCTCTTGTTGTGGACCGCGTTTATTAGTCACGTTTGGTTACTATTCGTGGTTTTGAGACCAGAGTAGATTTATTGTTACTCAGTAAGGTTGATTTTGATATTATTCTGGGTATGGACCGATTGTCGCCCCGTTATGCTATTCTTGATTGTCACGCCAAGACTCTGACGCTGGCCATGCCAGGTATACCGCGTGTTGAGTGGAGGGGTGCCTTAGATCACACTCCCAGTAGAGTTATTTTTTTTCCTTAAAGCTCAGCGTATGTTTGAGAAAGGGTGTACCGTGTATTTTAGCTTATGTGAGAAATGTCAGTGTTGATACCCCTTTCTGTTGATTCAGTCCCGGTGGTACGGGATTATCACGATGTGTTTCCAGCTGATCTTCCAGGCATGCCGCATGATAGAGACATTGATTTTGGCATTGATCTGTTGCCAGGCACTCAGCCCATTTCCATTCCTCCGTATCGTATGGCTCCTCCTGAGTTGAAGGAGTTGAAGGATCAGTTGCAGGAATTGCTTGGTAAGGGTTTTATTCGACCCAGTGTTTCACCGTGGGGTGCTCCTGTTTTGTTTGTGAAGAAAAAGGATGGTTCTATGCACATGTGTATTGACTACCGCCAGTTGAACAAGGTTACAGTGAAGAACCATTATCCTTTGCCTCATATAGATGATTTGTTTGACCAGCTTCAGGGCGCACAGGTGTTTTCTAAGATTGACTTGCGCTCAGGTTACCATCAGTTGAAGATTCGGGAGCCGGATATCCCGAAGACTGCCTTCAGGACTCGGTATGGTCATTACAAGTTCCTTGTTATGTCATTTGGGCTGACCAATGCCCCAACAACTTCCATGCATTTGATGCACAGTGTATTCAGGCCATATCTTGACTCGTTCGTTATTGTTTTTTTTATTGATGATATTCTGGTGTATTCCCGGAGTCGGGAAGATCATGAGCAGTACCTGAGGACCGTGCTTCAGACCTTGAGGGAGAAGAAGTTATATGCAAAGTTCTCAAAATGTGAGTTTTGGCCGAGTTCTGTGGCATTCTTAGGTCACGTGATTTCGAGTGAGGGTATTCGGGTGGATCCGAGGAAGATAGAGGCCGTGCAGAGTTGGCCCAGGCCGTCCTCAGCTACAGAGATTCGCAGTTTCCTTGGTTTGGCAGGCTACTACCGGTGCTTCGTGGAGGGATTTTTATCGATTGCTGCCCCTATGACTAGATTGACCCAAAAGGGTGCCCTATTTCAGTGGACAGAGGAGTGTGAGCCGAGCTTGCAGAAGCTCAAGACAACTTTGACTACAACCCCTATTTTGATATTGCCTACTGGTTCGGGGTCTTATACAGTTTGTTGTGATGCCTCACGGGTTGGCCTTGGGGCGGTGTTGATACAGTACGGTAGGGTGATTGCCTAAGCGTCCAGACGGTTGAAGATAAATGAGAAGAACTACCCTGTCCACGACCTTGAGTTAGTTGCTATTGTTCATGTCTTGAAGATCTGGCGTCACTATTTGTACGGTGTGCCTTGTGAGATTTTTACTGACCACCGGAGTTTGCAGCACTTGTTCAAGCAAAAGGATCTAAATTTGCGCCATAGGAGGTGGTTAAAGTTGTTGAAGAACCATGATATTTCTACTCTGTATCACCCGGGCAGGGCCAATGTAGTGGCGGATGCCTTGAGTCGCCGGGTCGGAGAGTTTGGGGAGTTTGGGCATTATTTACCAGCTTCGGAGAGGCCTATGGCGATGGACGTTCAGGCCTTAGCCAGCCAGTTTGTGAGATCGGACATTTCGGAGCCCAGTCGGGTTCTAGCTTGTGTGCTTTCCCAGTCTTCCTTAGTTTGATCGTAGTCACGGGGGGGGGGGGCAGCAGTATGAGGACCCTCATTTACTTGTCCTTAAGGACAAGGTTCAGCGTGGAGATGCCAGGGATGTAAACATTGGAGATGATGGAGTATTGAGGATGCAGGGCCGGATTTCTGTGCCCAATGTTGATGGTCTTCGAGAGATGATCCTAGCAGAGGTTCATAGTTCACGATATTCTATCCATCCGGGTGCCGCGAAGATGTATCAGGACCTGAGGCAACACTACTGGTGGAGGCGGATGAAGAAGAATATAGTTGGCTATGTGTCTGGATGCCTCAACTGCCAGCAGGTGAAGTATGAGCACCAGCGCCCGGGTGGGTTGCTCCAGCAGATAGAGATTCCGGTGTGGAAATGGGAGCGCATCACCATGGATTTTGTATCTGGACTTCCACGGACCTTGAAGAAGTTTGATTCCATTTGGATTATTGTGGAACGGATGACCAAGTCCGCTCATTTATTCCTGTGTGTACCACTTATTCATCGGAGCGGTTGGCGGAGATTTATATCCGGAAGATTGTCCGTCTGCCTGGTATTCCAGTTTCTATTATTTCGGACAGAGGTACTCAGTTTACATCGCGGTTCTGGAGAGCCGTGCAGCAGGAGTTAGGCACTCGGGTGGAGTTGAGCACAACATTTCACCCCCAGACGGACGGACAGTCCGAGCGCACTATTCAGATTCTTGAGGATATGCTCCGTGCGTGTGTGATTGAGTTTGGAGGGTCTTGGGATCATTTCTTGCCACTGGCGGAGTTTGCTTACAACAATAGTTATCAGTCTAGCATTCAGATGGCGCCGTATGAGGCTTTATATGGTAGGAGGTCTAGATCTCCGGTGGGTTGGTTTGAGCCGGGTGAGGCCAGGCTATTGGGCACAGAGTTGGTTCAGGATGCATTGGAGAAGGTTAAGACGATTCAGGATAGAGTCCGTATAGCCCAGTCTAGACAGAAGAGTTACGCGGACAGGAAGGCTCGTGATGTTTCATATATGGTTGGTGAGCGGGTTCTGCTTCGGGTTTCGCCTATGAAAGGCGTCATGAGGTTTGGGAAGAAGGGAAAGTTGAGTCCGAGGTTTATTGGCCCTTTTGAGATCTTGCGGCGAGTTGGGGAGGTTGCCTATGAGCTTGCCTTGCCTCCTAGTTTGGCCGAAGTTCATCCGGTATTTCATGTTTCGATACTCCGGAGGTATCACGGTGATCCGCCTCACGTGTTGGATTCCAGTTCAGTCCAGTTGGACAAGGATCTATCCTATGTTGAGGAGCCAGTGGCTATATTGGGTAGACAGATCAGAAAGTTGAGGTCAAAGAACATTGCTTCAGTGAAGGTTCAGTGGCGGGGTCAGCCGGCCGAGGAGGCGACTTGGGAGACCGAGCAAGATATGCGCAGCAGTTACCCTCACCTTTTCACTGCTTCAGGTATGTTCTCTATGCTCGTTCGAGGACGAACGAATGTTTAAGTGTAGGAGGATGTAACGACCCGGCCGGTCATTTTTGGAATTTACGCCCCGATCCCCCCCTTAACTGTTTCCCCTAAGTTCATTTCTGCTATTTTGGTTTGCCGGGACGTTCGGTGTTGAGTTTCGGAGAGTTTTGGGACACTTAGTCCCTAAACGAGAGCTTAAGTGTTGAAAAGTGGTCCGTAGTCCGAACAGTGTGAAGACGACCTCGGAATGGAAATTCGATGGTTCCGTTAGCTTCGTTAGGTGATTTCGGGGTAGGGAGCGTGTTCGGAATGTATTTTGGAAGTCCGTAGCTCATTTAGGCTTGAAATCCCGAAGTTTGTATTTTTGAAGTTCCGGTCCGATAGTGAGTTTTCATCTGAGGGTCGGAATGGAATTCCGGAAGTTGCAGTAGCTCCGTCATGTCATTTGGGATGTGTGTGCAAAATTTAATGTCATTCGGACGTGTTTTGGTTAGGTTTTTGATCGAAAGCATATTTGGAAGAAATTTGAAGTTCTTAGGCTTGAGTCATTGATTAAATCGGGTTTCCGGTGTTGTTTTAGGTGTTTTAAGGATTGGTACAAGTTCAAATAAGGTATTAGGTGGTATTGGTGCTTTTGGTTGAGGTCCCGGGGGCCTCGGGAGGATTTCGGGTGGTTAACGGAGAAATTTGAGGAGTGTTACAGCAGCTGAAGTTTTTTCTCTTCTGGTATTTTCGCTTCTGTGGTTTGGGAACCGCAGAAGCGGAGCCGTAGATGCGGCGTGGAGGAACGCAGAAGTGGTTTTGGGCATTTTAAGGAAAACCGCAGAAGCGGTTGCCTTTCCGCAGAAGCGGAACCGCATAAGCGGTTGTTGGTCCGCAGAAGTGGATGTTGGTCCTTTAGTGAAAAGTCGTAGAAGCGACTCATTTTTCCGCATAAGCTGGACCGCAGAAGCGGTCCCTCGACAGCAGAAGCAGTCCCTCGACCGCAGAAGCGGAAATCTCTGGGGTGAAATATTAGATTCGAGGGTTAGTTTCAAAAAGTTGGAAAAATCAATTGAGAGCTCGGGAGAGGGCGATTTTGAGTGGGTTTTGAAGTGAAGAGCATTGGGTAACGTTTTCTTAATCCCTTCTAGTTATATTTCATCATTTTGTAGTTAAATCCATCATTAAAATTCGAATTTGAGATTAAAAATATGAAGAATTTGGTTAAAACTTCTTAGACCAAACTTTTGGGTTTTGAGTGAGCAATTGACCTCCGATTTGAGAGATTTTTATATGGTTAGACTCGTGAGAGTACGAGGGTTCTAAAAATGTGAAAATTATTCAATTCCGAGGCATTGGCCTGAAGGGCATTTTGGTCATTTCACCTAATTTTACGCCGTAGCTTTGAACTTAATAGCAAAACCAGGTGTTTGTGATGTTACTTACAATGTGTAATTGAATTGAATAGATTTGGACCATTTGGAGTCGGATACTCGTGGCAAGAGCGTGGTTTCTAGTTGATATTGAGCCGGTTCGAGGTAAGTGGCTTGTCTAACCTTGTGTGGGGGGACCTTTCCCCTTAGGACATGATCTTTGAATATTTGAATGCCTCGTACGTGAGGTGACGAACGCGTACTTGATCTAATTGTTGTAAACCCGTTTCTACTTGAGGTATTTAAATTGAGATTTCTTGTTTACTTATTCATTTTAGACTGTAAGTTTATACCCGTGCTAGTCTAGAGATGCATGTTTAGCTGACTTACTTGCTTAATTGTTTAGCTGTACTATTTGTACTCTGCGAAGCATGTTAGGGTAGAATTTACTACTACTTGTTCTGATTTTAGTATTCATTCTGAGATTACGAGTTGTTGTTGTTGTGTGTTTATTTTGGGACGACGGGACGGCTTCCCGGGAGATCCCCTGTACTTGAGATATTCTGGATTGAGGGTGCGGGATACCAAGAGATCCCTGGCACATGTATTTCTATATATATATTGGGATACCAAGAGATCCCCGACTTACTTATTGAGGATACCAAGAGATCCCTAGTGTATGTGATGAGGACACCTAGAGATCCTCGGGATACCAAGAGATCCCTAGTGTATAAAATGAGGATACCAAGAGATCCTCGGGATACCAAGAGATCCCTAGTGTATAAAATGAGGATACCAGGAGATCCTCGGGATACCAATAGATCCCTAGTGTATGTGATGAGGATACCAAGAGATCCTCGGGATACCAAGAGATCCCTAGTGTATATGATGAGGATACCAAGAGATCCTCGGGATACCAAGAGATCCCCGGCTATTACTTCCTGTTGTGAGTAGTATTCCTTATATTGTTTTGTTTCTGCTTCCTATCACTGTTTCCCTTATTTATCCTGTTTAGATCCTTGTTGTAGACTTTATCTATACTGTTTTCCTTATTCTATCATATATTATGTTTATCACAGTAGGGCTCTGACCTTCCTCGTCACTACCCAACCGAGGTTAGGCTTGGCACTTACTGAGTACCGTTGTGTTGTACTCATGCCCTTCCTGCGCATGTTTTTCATGTGCAGATTATCCAGGTACCCCTACTCAGGCGCACTATCCTTGAGGCGAGGAGATACACGGAGACCTCGAGGTATATCTGCCGCGTCCGCAGACCAGGAGTCTCTATTCTGTTCCAGCTTTAGTATTTAGTTTATTTCCTTTTCTCTCAGTTGCTTAGACATTCTGGAGTTAGAGCAGCGTACTATGTTTCTGTTAGCCTGTGGTTCCCGTAAGTTTCCGGGTTTTGGGACTGAGTTGTAGACTTCCGCATATCTTTAGAGTTGTATAGGCCGGGCG
>NW_017671358.1:247603-271549 GCF_001879085.1 Nicotiana attenuata | reverse complement strand
CAAAATGGCGACCAAAGTTGGTCGCTATATATAAAACAAAAATAAATTATTTTTAGTTCAATTTAAAATTATGTACATATGTAGTATAAATTTAGGATTTTAATTCATTTTAAGCTATATATATATGTGTGTGTGTATATATATATATATTTTATATATCTATATATATACGCCATATTCGATATAACATTAGCTAATACACTTATACTTAGTGCATAGTATAGCGTAAGTATATATGTTATATATATATAAGCTATATTCGATATAACATTACCTAATACACTTACACTTAGTGCAGAGTATAGCGTAAGTATATATTATGTATATATATATATATATATATATATATATATATATATATATATATANGCACAAGCGGCAATCGCAGGTGCGGTTTAAGACCGCAGAAGCGGTCCCTGGGGATTTAAGTGAGATCGCAGAAGCGATCATTTGGTCGCGGATGTGGTGACCGCAGGTGCGGTAATTTAACCGCGGGAGCGGAAATCGATCTGGAATTAAAGTGAACAGTGTTCACGAATTTGAAAGAGAAGGAAAACTATTGTGGACTTCGACTTAGGCGGTTTCTTGGGCGATTTTGAAGAGAATTCGAAGGGGTTTCATCAGGTATGAATTATGGGACTCGGATTATGTTATTATGGTATAAAAACATGGATTTATCACTGAAATTCAGGGGATCAAATGCTAAAAATGGGTTAAGCTAGGGCTTGAAAAGCTAAGATGTAAAAACAGATTTTGAAAGGGCATTTGAACCCCGATTTTGGTAAATTTGATATGTATAGACTCGTGGCGAGACGAGGAGTCCGGTGATGTAAATTTCGTAATTTTTCGAGAAGCGGGCCCGAGGCTCGGGTTTTGCCAACTTCGTAAATTTTGGTGTTTTTCGAGTCTTTTCGATTGGGTTATGTTTCTTTAGCCTATTGTGATGTATTCGCTCTGGTTTTAGTTAGATTCGATGCGCGTGGAGGCCGATTGAGGGGCAAAGGCGTCGCGAGCTAGGGATTTCACCGGTCCGAGGTGAGTAATACTTGTAAATGATATCCTGAGGGTTTGAAACCCCGGATTTGCACATCATAGTGTTGTATTGTGGTGACTTGCACGCCGGGTATGAGCGTGGGGTAGAGCACCGTTGGGGATTGTGACTTGGTCCGTCCCGGTTGTTGATTTTACTGCGTAATTGACTGAAACCTACTTGATGCTATCGTGATTTGGGTTGATTGCCATGTTTTGGGCTTCGTCCCGATTATTTGAATCCTTTAGGGATTATTATCACTGTTTTCATGACACTTAGCATATTAAATGATTTCAGTCCTGAGTTAAACCCTGTTTTGAAATGTGCAGTCATATTGCTAAAGTTTAAAGACTTAAATTGCATTTTTCCGATGTTTTGAGTTAAAAGCTATTACTTGACATTGCCCGAGTGGCTCATTTGCATGTTCTAGACTGAGGATGGATCGGGCTGCACGCCGCAGCGATGCTATGATGATATTGCGCTTGTGCTGTAGGAGCCCCTCCGGAGTCTGAACCCCCACAGTGAGCGCGGGTACCCAAATGGATCGGGCTGCGCGCCGCAGCGGTCATGTGCATTGCATTGCATTCATGCATTGTTTCCTGTTTGTACTACGTGGCATGACATTCAGCACTCTCATATCATTGGCATCCATGCTGTTCTTGCACTGCGTACCAGATACCCTGGTGTTATTTGTTAATAGAGTGTTGTGCCCGAGAGGCTAACTTATGTGCGGACTTGCACTATATGATAACACATTCATATGCTTCACTGTTGGAAAAGGATATTTTCAAAAGAGGTTTTTAAACTGAGCCAGATATTTTCTAACGGTTTTTTCACGGTCTTACTGTTTTCAAAAAAGGGTTGTACTGTCCTATATAGCATGATGGAGTGCTCTTACGTGATTTCTTGCCTCTCAGTTATTATTTACTCTTATTACCACTGAGTTGGAAGTACTCACTTTACTCCCTGCACCTCGCGTGTAGTTGCAGGTATTGTCCACCCGGTAGCGGGTTATTAGCTGATTGAAGGTAGGGCTATTGTAGCTGAGCAAGGTGACCGCCAGCGTTCGCAGCACCGGATGTTGTCTTTTGATTTTCCAGAATGTTTCTTTATATATTATTATTGGCCCTGTAGTTGTGTTCAGATTTTTTTAGATGCTCGTGACTTGTGACACCCCGGTCGGGTTGTGTTGGGTTGTACATACTGGTTATTATTGACGTTAAGCTATATTCACCTATTCGTTTATGTTTAATAAATGTTAAAGAGACGATTTGGGTTAGTTGGCTGGCCTTGTCTTCACGAGAGGCGCCATCACGATTGGGTTTGGAAATTGGGTCGTGACAAGTTGGTATCAGAGCCTACATTACTAGGTCTCACGAGTCATGAGCAGGTTTAGTAGAGTCTCGCAGATCGGTACGGAGACGTCTGTATTTATCCTCGAGAGGCTGCAAAACCTTTAGGAAAACTTCCCATTCTTTGAATTTTTATCGTGCGTACTTGATTCAGCTTGAGATATAACTCTTGAAATTCCTTCCACACGTCTGTATGCGCACGTGAGCGCTCAGTATTATATGTGCCTTGATGGTTTGTGATTCCCCGATCGAGGGGCGAGATGTAATCTTCGTGAGTATATTTGGCCAGTCTGGAGGACTTGAGGCCGGATCCTTCCCTATAGCTTGAGCACCGAGGTGCTGATTGTGTGAGTAACTGTTTTGAACTTATATGTTCAGTATTGCCCCTATTAGCCGGAATGGCAGTTTGGTATTCATGTGATGAGTATGTTAGTACTGCGAGATGTAATTATATGACTTGGTAGTGACGAACAAGTCTGAAGGATAATAGATGAACTGTTAAGTGATTCGACTCCTATTGTGGATTGATGTGTAGCCCGAATTATGGGTGAGTGAAGAACATTGTCGTACCTCCTAGTTGGGAAGTGAAGTGCATTGCTTGCGGTGGTATGAGTTCGGACTCAGGAAGACTAATAACTAAGTGACGTATATGATGGTGAAAGGTATGCTGAAATACTAAATTGAGGCGAAGCAGGGGTCATCTCCTGTGGAGTGTTCTTGAGTGGTATGGTCCTTACGTGTATGTTAGAAGATCTCATATGTAATTGAAGGGTATGTGTTGAAATTTAAAAATTCGGGTCGCTTAAGAGAGTGGACTCAGTTGATGTGGGGATAAATGCGAGGGTTGTATAAGATTTCAGTACTAGATGACCTGTGTTTTCACAAACTTGTAGATGATTTGAGTTCAATCTCACTATGACATTGTGGCATCATTAGAGTAAAAATGTTATGAGTTGTTAAGTGTGTCTTGATATATGGCTTCGAGCCAAGTTGGGGAGGTTGCTGTTGATTAGCTGATTGCACGGTTATGTGCTATGTTGGTTACGTCTCGAGGTATGCCGGCGAATCGGTTCTAGTTGCAGAAATTGAGCCGAGGATGGGCGAGTGAAGCAAAATTTCGACAAAGGTTATATTTTGTTCCATAGGGTATGAGAATTTCGGAATGTCTAGAGTTGTTGTTGGTAAAGAATGCTCGGTGCATAGAGCAGGAAGTTGCTTGGTTGTATTGGGATGAGGGTCTCATTTTACGGTATCGGAGGGTCAATAAAGCACGAGTGGTTCTATTCGTTAAATTAGGTAATTTGCAGATGAATAAGAGAGAATGACTCTCGAGAATGGTTTTAATGTGTTCAAGAATCTGTATGTAGCACTCAGGTGTTTTAAGGTGGTGTATGTGACTAAAGACAGTGTTTTCAATAGAAAATGTCAAGACTTGTGGTATTTTTATGTTGATCATGGGATCCTATGTGTCGATACCTGGAAAGTAAAGGAAGCGAATTTAGATTCGCAGAAAGTTCTCAGAGTGAAGTATTCTGGAATGTGGTATTTCTGGGAAACAATTGAGAGAGTATTCAGTGGCCTATGGGTCTTAGACAGTGTGGTCTTATGTTCGAGTCTCGTGTGGTAAGCTTGGATTGAGGCATTGTGATGCTACAGCGAGGGAGAAATATCAAGTGGATGATTAATCAAAAAGGGAAATTAGATAGATGGAATAGTTTGATAGTAGACCGAATCAGTATGGTAAGGATGTGATTAATTCTTCGTATGTGTTCGAGGTAATGGACTTTTACAGGTATTGTGCCGCAAGGCTCTTGAGTTCTGACAGCTTGCTTAGCTGGGTTCGGGTAGAAGGATTCAGTCCTGACAGTTTAGCTTGTGCAATGGAATTGGGGGAGAGTTCTTGATAAGTTTTACCGTGGTTTAGAGACGTATATATTGCCTATGGGCATGCGAAGCATGGAAGGTGTAGTGATTTCTCTTCTAGATGGGATTGATGGAGAGTTCTTGACTAGAGGAATACATAGATGTTTGTGGTTAGGAAAAAGGGAGATGGAGTTCTCATGTTATACTAGTGTGGTATGGTATATGCGATATGTGGTGGAGGATTGGGATTTGTGTGTGTAAGGTTACGGTTCTGTTCATAATGGGAAGTCATTAAATTCATAAGCAGCACGGGCAACTGCAGGTGATTAAAGAATCGATCTTCAAATGATTAGGGAAAATGGTATTGCCAACCATAGTGATTCGACGGGGGTATATGTTCCAGTAAAAGGGCAATGTGACGTAAACTGATAATACTTCGGTAGTGTTGCGGCATTTGGGATCGACTGTGGATATCTGAGTTTGTTTGATGGCACAGGGAAACTTTAGAATACCTTTCGTGGGATGATCGGGTACTTGAGGTGTGATATGTATTCGTACGACGCAATTTGGGATCAGGTATAGTGATTTGTGTGCTATATGGAGTTGGAGACTAGGAGTTCTCGTGTTCAGGCTATGCAGTTGTTGTAAATCGTGTGTATCGGCACCATCTAGCGGTTATTGGGAATTAAAGGTCCGAGTGGATCTTTCTTTGCTTGGTATGCCAAATTTTGGATATGATATTGGATTGTAGGTCGGTTGTCTCAGTGTTGGGTTATTCAAGACAATTGTGCTACGGGCTACGCCGGAAATGCCACGGGTTGAGCGGCAAGATGCATAGGATTATGTTCTTGTAGAGTGGTATATATTTCAAAAGATGCAGCGGACGGCTGAGAAGGATTGCTTTTCTTGAGTGACTTTTCGGATGCATTTTTGTGGTCGGGCATGTCGCCGGGTGCGATGGCGGATTTCGGTATTTATTTGGTGCCGGGCACCGTATCGTACGGCTCTAGCAGGAGTTATAGTAGTGGAAGGAGCAGCTTCAGGCTTCTTGGTATTGAGTTCGTTGGCAGGCCAATGTGGCTACGTATTTAGCTTGAGTTAGCTTGGTTAGTCTTGAGTTGTATTGTTGAGGGACAGGTGGATTCGATCGTTATTGAACTTGTTAGTGATCTGGGGAGATCTATGAGTTGCTTTTTCTGTGCTCTGAGGCGTTATGACTTGTTGGTTATGGGCACACATGGTGCAGATCTATTGGGGATTCATAGTGGAAGTCGAGCGGGAAGAGTAATCGGATGTTGCTCGGTGAATAGAGTGTGGGTTATGACCTATCAGGTGGCGTGTCGTATGTTTTTTATTTCACCGTGGGTGCAATGAATTGCCTTGGTTTCAAACATCAAATTGTGTGTGGCTGTCGAATTTTGATCACAGTGTCTTGAGGTGCTCCATGTGTAACAGTGTTTGGATAGGATTGCGCATTGTAGCGAGGCTGTGTTGAGTTATGACCTTTCGGGGTAGATTCAGGTGTTCTATTTCTATGATGTGAGACGGGGTCTCAGCCTTGTGTTGTGATGATACTGATGAGCTTGAAGTACAACTCTTTTGTTTGAGTTATTTTCATGATTTGAGTATATTCAGGTCGTTTCTTGTTGGTACGCGTATTATGCAAGTTGTGGCTTAGGCCTGTATTGAGGTATCATATCACCAGAGTGGTGTTGGATTCAAGGTGATCCTTAGAGTCATTAATGAATACGAACAGAATTGATTGCAGCTTGTTAGAGAGATAATATCAAGGTATGGCCCGGAAATTTGTTGTGATATTAGTCAAAGGGAAGTGGCTCCATGAATGGTTGATTTGAGGAATGGTTACGGTTTATCGCGTGTTTCATTTGTTGTTGGCAGTATATGGAAGTGTTGGAATAAGACTTTAGCTAATGAAAGGTTTTCTATCGGTATTTGGTTATTATGGGCAACTGCTGTAAATAGAGGCTATCGTTTCGAGTGTTTGGATTATGTGGTATATCATATGATTTCACCTGAGGTTGCAAGTATGGGTTATTACAGCTGGTTCGGTTTTATTCTGGGTATAGATGTGAGGTTCTAATATTGTGTGTGATTTCGGAAAGTGCAATGTGGTTCTATGGTTTATGGTTTAAATGGACTGTGAGATTTCGGCTATATTGTATTGTCGGACCTATATGAGATAGGGTGACGTGAGATCACCCCGGGTATATGCTTGGTAAAGTTATTCAGCTGTTGGTTAGCTTCTAGGACAACTCTGGGTACGCTCGAGGACGAGCGTTGGTTTATGTTGGGGAGGATGTGCCGACCCAACCCGTCGTCTCATGTATTACAGCCCCGTTTCCCCCATTTATTTCTCTTTAATGTTTTATTATCAGCAACGGGTGAGTTAGAGTTGAATTGAATTGGTTTGGATAGGAAATGAGACACTTAGTCTCTTTAAGGAAGGTTTGGTTTGGAAAAGTCAACCGAACGTTGACTTATTAGTTAGAAGGCTCGGATGTGAATTCCGGTGATTCGGTTAGCTTCGGGAGGTGATTTGTGACTTAAGAGTGCGATCGGAAGTGATTTTGGAAGTCCGGAGTAGAATTAGGCTTGAATTGGCAAAGTTGGCATTTTGGCGAATTCCGGTGGATAGGTGAGGTTTTGATCCGAGGGTCGGAATGGAATTGTGAGAGTTGCAGTAGCTCCGTTAGGTGATTTTGGATATGTGTGCAAAATTTCATGTCATTCGGAGGTGTTTTTGGTCGGGTTTTTGATCGAATGTGCAATTCGGAAGTTTTTAAGAAACTTAGGCTTTGATTTGAGGATAATTGTGGATTTTGATGTTAACGATAGTGTTTTGATGGTTCGAGCGAGTTTGAATAAGGTAATAGATCATGTAGGTGCTTTTGGTTGAGGTCCCGGGGGCTTCGGGGTGAATTCAGGTGGTTAAACGGAGAAATTGGAGTTGAGGAATTGCAGGTTATAGCTGGTATCTGATATTTTCGCTTCTGCGGAAATGGACCGCATAAGCGGTTTCGCAGAAGCGTAATGGTGGTCGACCATATAAAGCCTCATATGGGGCCATCTTTATGCTGGACTGATAGCTTTTGTTGTATGCGAACTCTGCTAGAGGCAAGAACTTATCCCACTGCCCTCCAAAATCAATCGCACATGCTCGAAGCATATCCTCCAATATCTGCACCGTCCGCTCCGACTGTCCGTCGGTCTGAGGATGGAATGCTGTGCTAAGTTCTACACGAGTCCCCAACTCGCTCTGCACGGCTCTCCAGAAATGCAAAGTGAACTGAGGGCCTCTGTCTGATATGATGGACACCGACACACCATACAATCGGACTATCTCCCAAATATAGATCTGAGCATACCTCTCTGCTGTATAAGTAGTCGCCACTGGAATGAAATGGGCCGACTTGGTCAATCTTTCCACAATGACCCACACTGAATCAACCTTCCGCAAGGTCCGCGGTAACCCAACTACGAAGTCCATAGTGATGCGCTCCCACTTCCATGCTGGTATAGGCATCCGCTGAAGTAGGCTGCCTGGTCTCTGATGTTCGTACTTGACCTGCTGGCAATTCAAACACTTAGTCACATACTTCACTATGTCCTTCTTTATCCCCCGCCACCAGTAGTGCTGCCTCAAATCACGATACATCTTCGTGACTCCCGGGTGAATAGAATACCTCGAACTGTGGGCCTCTTCTAGAATCCGCTCCCTGAGACCATCAATATTAGGAACACATAGACGGCCCTGGAGCCGCAGCACACCATCCTCGCCAATAAAAACCTCCCTGGCACCTCCCTGAAGTACCGTCTCTCTGAGGACTGCCAAATGTGGATCATCATACTGTCGGGCCTTGATCTCCCCAATAACGAAGACTGGGCGACCACACACGCTAGAACTCGGCTGGGCTCTGAAATGTCCAACCTCAGAAGTCTGTTAGCCAAGGACTGAATGTCCAAGGCTAGTGGCCTCTCCTCTGCTGGAATGAATGCTAGGCTACCCATGCTCTCCGCCTTCCTGCTCAGGGCATCCGCGACCACATTCGCCTTGCCCGGATGATAAAGGATAGTGATGTCATAATCCTTCAGCAACTCAAGCCACCTGCGCTGCATCAAATTGAGATCCCTCTGCTTGAACAAATGCTGTAGGCTACGGTGATCGGTGTAAACCTCACAAGGCACCCCATACAAATAGTGCCTCCATATCTTAAGGGCATGAACAATCGCCGCCAAATCCAGATCGTGCACGGGGTAATTTTTCTCATGAATCTTCAGCTGACGCGAGGCATATGCAATAACTCTTCCCTCCTGCATCAACACACATCCCAGACCAACGCATGAAGCGTCGCAATACACCGAATACATCCCCGTACTGGAAGGCAATACAAGAGCTGGTACCGTAGTCAAAGCTGTCTTGAGCTTCTGGAAGCTCTCCTCACAATCATTGGACCAAATGAATGGGGCACCCCTGAACTCACCGGAGAACCTAGCTCTCTTATCCTGTTGTATCTGCTCTCTACCCCTCTGGCGATATCCCTCAATCCGACGAGCAATCTCGACCACTAGCTGATACCCTGTGCCCATCTCTACCTCTCGAGCCATACTAAACCGAATCCCGGGCTGCAACCCTGCGACAAACCTCCGCACCCTCTCTACATCTGTAGGAAGTATCATGAGTGCATGGCATGACAACTCAAAAAACCTCGCCTCATAGTCAGTCACAGACATCTGACCCTGCTCGAGCTGCTCAAACTAGTACCGCAGCTCCTCCCTCTCAGAGGGCGGAATGTATCTGTCCAAGAATAACTGCACGAACTCACCCCAAGTGATGGGAGGAGAACCCGCTAGCCTGCCAAGAATATAGGACTTCCACCATCTACGGGCCCTGCCCTCCAGCTGAAAATTAGTGAAGTCAACACCATGCGACTCCAATATCCTCATGTTGTGCAGTCTGTCCCTACATCGGTCAATGAAGTCCTGGGCATCCTCATGACGCTCACCCCCGAATACCGGAGGATGAAGCCTGGTCCATCTGTCTAATAGCTTCTGTGGGTCACCATCCACAGTTGGCCTAGGCCGGGGTGCCACTACAGCAACTGGCTTAGCCCCATCTGCGGGTAGTGCACCCGGAGTCTGATATATTGCCGCTGCATGGCCTGGAGCCTGAGCAGTAGGGGTCTGGGCTCCCCCTCCTGCCTGTGAAGTGGCTGGGTCTGCTGGAATAAACCAGCCTGAGTCATAGCATCCATGAACCGTAGCATGCGGCCCATGACCTCCTGAAATCCCGGTGCTGTCATGAAATCCGCCGGGGTAGGCTCAACTGCGGGCACCTCGCCCTGCTCCTCAATAATAGGGTCCTCTACAGGATCTGCTGGTGGTGCAACTGGAACAGCTCTGGGATGCCCTCGTCCTTTACCACGGGCCGGTGCCCTCCCCCGGCCTGTACCTCGGCCTCTAGCAACGGGGGGAGCAGCTTCTCCCAGGTCCGGAATGTCAGCGGTACGAGTTCTCACCATATGTGAGAGAATAGAAGAGGGAAATTTAGTACTTTAAGCACAGCACGACACGAAATAAATAAAGAGTAGTCTTTCCTAATACCCTGTAGCCTCTCGAAGATAAATACAGACGTCTCTGTACCGATCAACAAGACTCTATCAGGTTTGCCCATCACTCGTGAGACCTACGTGAACCTAGTGCTCTGATACCATGCTGTCACGACCCATTTTCACAATAGGTCATGAGGGCGCCCAACACCCTTGTCAGGCAAGCCATTACGGAAATATAATTAAAATAATCATATTGTTTTTAATTAGAATAAGTGGAATAAGCACTCAACTTGGAATTTAAAACCAGGAGAGATAAATACTATAATAAAATAGTTACACAACCCCCAAATACTCGTCTACCAAAGTGTGTGCCAGAACCTGGTGTCACAAGCTACGGGCAACTAGTAGAATATACAACCCAAAAGAATACCACACTACCCTACTGTCTGGATCAGAATAGACAGAAAATAACAATACAAAAGAAAGACTTCTTCGGCTGCGGATCGACATGGAAGGAAAGCAGCTCACCGTAGAAGTCCCAAGTCTGCTCACGAATGCGCACCAGAGAAATAAACGGATCCACCTGCCTCAGACCCTGTACATTTAAGTACAGAAGCGTAGCATGAGTACATAAACAATATGTACCCAGTGAGTATCCCACCTAATCTCGAAGAAGTAGAGACCAGAGGTCGACTTGATACTCACTAGGGTCAGATAATATTATGAGTATAAGTTTAACAATGAAAATCTTTCATAGGCAGCAGTTACAACAATGCATATAAGTCATATTATTGCTAGGATTATGATTAATCGATTACTACAGTTACAATTATCAATGAATTTCGGGCCATGAAAGCAGTACCAATATTTGACAATCTCAGGCAAAGCTATATAAGCATGCGCAAATATACCGAGGCGACGGCCCGATCCAACAGAAATAAACTGTGCACTTGCCGAGGGTCGACGGCGCGCCTATAGATGCATCTATTCATACCGAGGCGATCGGCCCGATCCACAAATAAGAAGAAATATCAAGTATACACACAAGGCACATCAATAGTCATAAATGCCAAGCAAGACTTTAACAATTGTACAAGTACGTTCTTATTCCCTTTTTAAATCTCTAGCATATCCTAGGTGCTCGTAGTAACAAGATAATATAGAGAGTCACGTAAAATAAGCATGATGTGGGTCCTAAACTACCCGGACCATTAACATAGTAGTAGCTACGCACGGACTCTCATCACCTAGCGCGTGCGTAGCCCCCGCATTTAGCAACAATTACTCAATTATTAATCCTATGGGGACAATTCCCTCTCACAAGGTTAGAAAAGAGACTTACCTCACACCAAAGCGCGCTCCCAATATCGAGAACAAGCCCAAGCTCTTAATTCGAAGCCGAACGATCGCAAACTAGTTAAAATAGGTAAGAACTAGTCAATAAAGGCTTAAAAGGTCGAATTCTAACTATTTAAGTAATTTCCCAACCGTTTCCACAAGTTTCCTAAATTCCGACCCCTGGCCCACGTGCCCGGATTCCGATATTTTTCGAAGGAAATTGTTCTCTACAACCTAAGGATCAATAATATGTAAATTCTAGTCCATTTCCTAACAAATTTGATGCTTAAATCTTAATTTTATTAAAACCCTAGGTCTAGCTCTAACCCTTTGATTTTATCTAATTTTTAGTGTCTAATCTACCTAATATACATGTATTTAACTAATAATGAATGGGAGTAACTTACCTTGAAGTGCTATGTTGGAACCCTCTCTTTGGAAGCCCCCAAATCGCCTATGTATGGAGTGTAAAATGAAAAGTGGTGTTTGAGTTCGAATTAAATGAAGGCCACTGCCCAGCGATTTCCGCTTCTGCGGTTAGGGGACCGCATCTGCGGTCCCGTATCTGCGAAGATGGGGCCGCATCTGCGGAACTGGGCAAGAGGGGATGGGACCACTTCTGCGGTCTGAGGCCCGCATATGCGGAACCGCTTCTGCGGTTATTGGGCCGCTTCTGCGGCTTGGCCTAAAAGGGCTGGACTGCATCTGCTGTGTGGGGATCGCATAAGCGCAACCGCTTTTGCGATCCTTGGTCCACTTCTGCAGCTTTCCCTGGGCCTCCCCCTTTTCTCTTCTGCGATGGCCTGACCGCATCTGCGGTCCCGCTTCTGCTGCTCAGAACCGCAGATGCGGTTATGACAGAAGCAGCAAAACCTCCAGCTCTTTTTAAGTTTTTCTACTTCGCTCGAACCTCGCTCGTTTGACGCTCGGGGCTCCCGAGCCCCGCCCGAACATACCGACAAGTCTGAATCACGAGGCGGACCTACTCGAACCCTCGGAACTCCCAAAACAACGCTAAATCTTGGAATCATCCCCTAAAACCAAATGAATCAAACTATTGAATCCTCAAGTTCTTAACTCTCCTCTAACTTTTGAAAGAGAGTCTCGACGTGGCGGTGTAGACCTAGCTCCATAGCTGGCCTAGTCACTGGCTAGAGGGCGACCGACCTACCGGACCGGACGGGTCAAAACGCCCTTAGACTACTCGGATTGGCACCAAATTTTACGGGCAAGTCTTAAAAGACATTACGGACATGTACCAAGCTTCGGAACCAAAATCCGATCCCGATACCTAGGGAATCAATGATTTCTTAGTTTCTTTAATTCTTTAAAGCTTCAATTAAACAATTTTAGATAAAAATTCATTACTCGGGCTAGGGACCTCGGAATTCGATTCCGGAAACACGCCCAGGTCCCATATTTCCCCACGGACCCTTAGAAATTGCCCAATTACGAATCCGGGCACATTTTTCCAAAATGTTGACCGAAGTCAAACTTGGTCTTTTTAAGAAATCCTAAAGAAGCAAATGGGCATATTTTTACTCAAAACCCTTCCAATCCCCGAACCAATCGCCCCCGCAAGTCGTAAATTAGTTAAAGCAAGTACGGGAGGCTTTATTTAGGGGAACGGGGCTCTAAAAGGCAAAACGACCGGTTGGGTCGTTACATTTTGTTAATTAGTAATTGCTACAACCAGCAGACAGGCCTGAATCGGACTTCTTATCTGAGTTATGTAATAAATTGGTTTGCTTCAATAACTAAAACTCCCCTGTCTTAGTATTTTAAATTCTGACCTTAAATGTGTTTTAAGTCATGCTATTTATGTGTTCTATCTGAGGAGGTATATTTGAGCCTCTTTGTTGTTTAAATGTTTCCCCTTTAAATGCAGTCCTACGTGTTTTTGTATGTCGCCTTAGCCTTTTACCTGTAAACCTAAGAGTCAGCCTAAAGTCCTCCCTCTTATAGGAATAGTAGTCCTAATTTCTCCGGGACTGATAGGAATGGGACGGGTAATAGCATGCAATAGAGGTCGAGACCAATCCGCGCTTTAATACCTTAATGGGGTGGGAAGGGTAGATATGGATATGATGACCGGTGCGCTAATACCACGTGTAGCCCCTCTTTAGAGGAGTGATTACCGCGTATTGCATTGATGTGATCCATATTACAAATAAACCTAGGACCTTTCTTGTATTCGTCAGCATGTTTAGTTATAACTCTTTCAAAATTTTGTTTTATTTATGTATTCAAAATCCCCTCTTATTTGAGGCTTATCTGTTTACTTGCTAATTGCACAAATTCACAAAGAACTGTCTGGCCGAGAACCATACTAGTGGATCCTGAGGGGTGCCTAACACCTTCCCCTTGGGATAATTTCAAGCCCTTACCCTATCTCTGGTTATACAAAATGTAGTTGTAGTTGAACCTTACAGGTGTCCTAATGCACCCTAAATAATTAGGTGGCGACTCTTCAAATGCAAAACCCAGTTCCCAAAAGGAATGAGTTGTCCTATGCCCAAAATGTCATAAACCCGATTTTCCGATGCAAAGAGGGAAAAAGGGGGGCGCGATAGCATGGAGACTTTGCTGGGGATTTTTAGGCTTTTACCATTTCAGATTATTCTTGTGAATTTGTACCTCTCTCTATGTGTAATTATCTGTTTAATTCCTTTCAGCATTTAATTTCTTCTTTAGAAGCAAAACTGACATGTCTTCCTTGTTTTCTTTCCTTTATTGTTTTAAATTATGAAGTTGTTGTATTTATCGCTTCCTTAATATGCAAATACATGTCAACATGATTTCTTTAATTATTGCATAATAATGCTCAACATCATACTCCACTCGTGCCAAAACGAATACTATAGCAACGCCTATTATGAGTGGTTGCGCTCTTCCTATATCATTACCCCCTAAATTTGGAAAGGCATATTTGCGGTAAAACTAGTCGATCAGTGGTGCAGTTGACAGTTCCGAGCCTTCCCCTGTGACGACCCAAAGGGGTCATCACCTATTTTTAATTGAATTCTGTGTCCCCAAGGCCTTGAAAACCTCATTTAGAGTTGCCTCGATATGCATGCGCAGTCCGGGCGCGTAGCCGGTAAGCTTAAATATGAATTCTATGAGAAAAATGCTAAATTTTGATATTAAAATGAATAAATTTAACTTCGGTCAACATTTTGGGTAAACGAACCCGGATTCGTGATTCGACGGTCCCGGAGGGTCCGTAGCAAAATATGGGAATTGGGCGTATGCCCGGAATCGAATTCCGAGGTCCCAAGCCCGAGAAACGAATTTTTGTGTGAAATTGTTTTTTGGAAATAATTAAGGAAGTTGGAAATGAAATTTGATTAAAAGACTATGGTATCGGGCCCGTATTTTGGTTTCGGCGCCCGGTACAAGTCTTATATATGGTTTAAGCGCTTTCTATAAAGTTTGGTTAAAAACGGACGTCGTTTGACGTGTTTTGGACTTAAAATGGAAATTTAATGTTTGATGAACATTTGGAAGGAATCATGAAATTTGAGGCTTAATTCGATGTATATGATGTTATTTTGGCGATTTGATCGCACGGATAAGTCCGTAGGATATTTTTGAGGTTGTGTGCATATTTGGTTTGGAGCCCCGAGGGCTCAGGTGAGTTTTGGATAGGTGTCGGATTGCATTTTTGCATTTTTGGAAAATCTGGTATCACTGATCTGCAAATGCGAGCTGCTCATCGCAAATGCGAAGATGGCCCTGGGCAGCTTGATCGCAAATGCGACCACTACCCTCGCAAATGCGAGACATCTCTCGCAAATACGAAACCCTCCCGAATGGCCTGAGTTCGCAAATGCGAACAAAAATCTCGCATTTCCCATACCTGCAGGGTTCGCAATTGCGAACCCAATTTCGCATTTCCCATATCCGCAGCCCAGCATATTTTATACTTAACCGATTTTGAACTTCATTTTTCACATTTTCTCAAACTCAAACACCCATAGGCGATTTTTCAAGAAATCTTTCTTCTCCAAATCAATTGCAAGTTAATTTCTACTCATTTCTTTCAATCATTAACATATTTAACATGTTTTCCACTTAAAATCAATGATTTTCATGGGTGAAATTGGGGGTTTTGGGTAGAACATAGGTTTTTCTAAAAATTGGGGATTTGGACCTCAATTTGAGGTCCGATTTCAAAACAAATTACATATTTGAGTTCGTGGGGGAATGGTTAACCGGGTTTTGGCTCGAACCTCGGGTTTTGACCACGTGGGACCGGGGGCGATTTTGGAGTTTTTGGGAAAAACTTTGGGAAATTCATTTTTATGCATTTAAATTGATTCATTTAGTGTTTATTAATGTAATTAAACAATTTGTGATTAGATACGAGCGAATTGGTGGCGGAATCGAGGGGTAAAGCCATAACTGAGACTTGAGTTGAATTCAAAGCATTGAGGTAAGTGTTTGGTCCAACCTTAGCTTGAGGGATTAGGAGTTGAGTCCTATTTGCTATGTGATAATTGTTGAGTACGACGTATAGGCATGGTGACGAGTATCTATACGTTGNGGGTTGCACGCCTGCAACAAGATGAGTTGAATATGAAAGTTGCCTTATCTCTTCATTTACTGCTAGAAGTTAATTTGTAGATGTTACGCTTTTATTTATTCCTTGAATTTTTATTTCTACTATTGCCCCCTGAGCATGCTCCTTCCCAGCTTAATGTTATTTTCTTGCTACGTCTCCGTTGTACTTGTATATATATCTGCACAGGTTTATTTGGTGGTCTGGTCCTAGCCTCGTCACTACTTCGCCGGGGTTAGGCTAGGCACTTACCAGCACATGGGGCCGGTTGTGCTGATACTGCACTCTGTGCTATTTTGCACAGATCCCAGGCTTCAGACAGCAACAGCAATAAAGTGGGAGCAGACTTTCAGTCCAGTGAGACCCGAGGTAGCCTTGCAGGCGTTCGCAGGCCCTGGCGTCTCCTTTCATCTATACTCCTGTTTCTTTCATGGAATTCTAGAGACAGTGTCGAGTTTATTTCTTTCAGACCTTTATGTGTAGTATTCTTAGACCGTCTGTGAAACTGTGACACCAGTCTTGGGTAGAGGCCTTGGTTGAAATTTTCCGCATTTCTATTCAGTTTTCTATATACTTCCGTTTATTAATTAATTTTGTTGCTTTTATATTATTGCCGATAACTGTTAAAAATAATTATATTATTAATGAAGAAGTAATTAAATTTGCTTGCCTAGCTCTCATTGGTAGGCGCCATCACGACTCTCGAGGGTGGAAAATCCGGGTCGTGACAGTTTGACGTGATCCGGACCCTAAGCGGGAATTTGATGTTTAAAGGAGATTTTGGAAATTTCATTGATCTTGAGGTTTAATTCGATGTTCATGATGTTATTTTGGTGATTTGATTACACGAATATGTTCGTAAGATGTTTTTGAGGTTGTGTGTATACCTGGATTAGAGTTTTGAGGGCTCGGGTGAGTTTCGAGTAGGTTCCGGGATGCCTTAGACTTAAATGATCAGATGTTGCAGGTTCAGGAAATATTGCAGGTCTCTGAACCCTCTTGCGCGGTCTGCGAGGAATCGCGTGCGGCTGCGGAGGGGCCAGCGCGACCGCGGTCGCCTTTGAGCGGTCCGCGGTGGATGCTGTGTGGCCGCGGTCGGCTTTGTGCGGTCCGCACGGGGCTATGATCTGCAGGTCTTCAGGGAGGCCTGTGCGGCCGCGATCCTTTTTGTGCGGTCCGCACAGGGAGTATCAGAGGGGTATAAATACACGGAAATTTCAGTTATTTTTCACTTTTCAAAACCCCAAAACATAAAAGGCGATTTTTCAAACAACCTTTCTTCTCCAAAACGATTGGTAAGTGATTTCTAACTCATTTTCTTCACCCCTCAACATCTTCTAACATGATTTCAACTTAAAATCAACAATTTTCATGGGGGAAATTGGGTTTTTTGGGTAGAACCTAGGTTTTTCCAAAATTGGGGATTTGGACCTCAATTTGAGGTCCGATTTCAAAACAAATTACATATTTGAGTTCGTGGGGGAATGGTTAACCGGGTTTTGGTTCGAACCTCGGGTTTTGACCACATGGGCCCGGGGCGAATTTTGACTTTTTGGGTAAAACTTTGGAAAAACTCATTTTCATGCATTGGCTGTGGAATCGCGGGGTAAAGTTGTACTTGAGGCTTAAGTTGTGTGCAAGGCATTGAGGTAAGTGTTTGGTTTAACCATAGCTTGAGGGACTAGGAGTTAAGTCTTATTTGCTAATTGCTTCTTGTTGAGTACGACGTATAGGCATGGTGACGAGTATCTATACGTTGGTGTCTAGCATGACCGTGAGTCTTTAAATTGTGAATATCTTGACTTCGTTGTATTTCTCTTGTCTTGGTGATGATTCCTATTTGTTGTGTAAAGCTTGTAAAAGGAAATTGTGACCTATGAACAACGAGGAACATTGGCTCAAGTTATATTTCAATTGTGAACGTATATGAAATGGTTGAACCCTTTGGAGCATTGGCTCAAGTGGTAAAGTGAGATATGAAATAAGAGTGAAAGGAAGAGAAAGAGTATTTAAATTGTTCCCTTGCCGGGATATTGTTGTTTATTGATTATTTTCCCTTGCCGGGATGTGAGATTATTGATGTTGTACCCTAGCCGGGATTAAATTGTTAAATTGTGTTCCCTTGCCGGGATTCCTTTTATTATTTTATTTATTCCCTTGCCCCTTGTTTGTGATTGTTGTTTGGGTGAGGAAGAGTGTTAAAGCACGAAGGGTGATGCGGTGCATTGTTTGTTTATTGTGAGGAAAGAGTGTAAAGCACGAAGGGTGATGCCGTGCATTGTTTGCTTATTGTGAGGAAAGAGAGTAAAGCACGAAAGGTGATTCCGTGCCGCACGATGTACCATTCCGTGCCGATTCTATTGATTATATGTGAGGAAAGAGAGTAAAAGCACGAAAGGTGATGCCATGCACACTTTATTATATCATTGCTTGGTGAGGATGAGAATAAAAGCACAAAGGGTGATGCCGTGCACTGGTTGCTTTCTGTCTCTTTATTAATGTCTGAGTTGTGTTATTTCCTTCGTTACTGGATGACTTTTACTTGAAATTGTTATTTCCCCCATAGCATGCTCCCCCTCCCATATTGATTACTTGTCTCTGTATTTCGATTCCACTGTATATGTATATATAACTGCACAGGTTTATGTGGTAGTCCGGTCTAGCCTCGTCCCTACTTCACCGGGGTTAGGCTTGGCACTTACCAACACATGGGGTCGGTTGTGCTGATGCTATACTCTCTGCTCTTTTGCACAGATCTAGGTGTCGGAGCAGCTTACTGTGCGCAGCAGTAGTTAGGGAGCCGACCTTCAGTCCACGAGACTCCGAGGTAGCCTTGCTGGCGTCCGCAGGCCCGACGTCTCTTCTTTCAATTTTCATGTTCTGTTGACATTTGTATTCGAGACAGACTATGCCCTTTATTTCAAACTCTTATTTGTAGTAACCCTAGATAGTCCGTGTATTGTTGTGACACCAGGTCCTGGGTAGAGACTTGTAATGACTTTCTAGACGCTGTTTCTATATTTAATTCAGACTTCCGATAAATTTTACTTTTCGTTGTCTTTTTAACTGCTTATTCATTGATAATTTAATTGTTAATCATGTATAAATCAAGATAGGTTAACGTTTGTAAAGGTTCTTGGCTTGCCTAGCTACCACGAGTAGGCGCCATCACGACCCCGAGGGTGGGAAATCCGGGTCGTGACAATCCAGGTCGTGACATAGGCTGATCGCACCTCCAGTGTGCAAGGATCCTCCCTTCTCAGATGCACGAGCTTTCTTTCCTTTTTCGCCCTTCTGTAAGCAGTCTGTGGTAAGCCATTGCCTTTGTAAAATCCTCCCATAAATTCTGAAGCAACCAGCCAGGCTTCTGGTTCAACTTTCTAGCTTTGGAGAAACAACGGGACAATCGCTTTCGAGCTTTGAGATGAAAATTTGCAGCCACATCCGCGCTATAGCGGTGTTCCCATACACACTTGCTCTGTATTTCAAAAGTTAAGTATTATATGGAAATATCATANGTATTCAGGTTGATCCGAAGGAGATTGAGCAGTCAAGAACTGGCCTAGACCAGCATCAGCTACAGAGATTCAGAGTTTCTTGGGGTTGGCACGCTACTATCGTCGGTTCGTAGAGGGGTTTTCATCTATTGTAGCCCCGATGACCAGGTCGACCCAGAAGGGTGCCCAGTTCAGGTGGTCGGATGAGTGTGAGGCGAGCTTTTAGAAGCTCAAGATAGCTCTGACTACGGCACCGGTGTTAGTTTTGCCCACAGGTTTCAGGCCTTATACAGTTTATTGTGATGCATCTCTTATTGGACTTGGTGCAGTGTTGATGCAGGATGGCAAGGCTATTGCCTATGCTTCGCGGCAGTTGAAGATTCATGAGAAGAACTATCCGGTTCATGATTTGGAGTTGGCAGCCATAGTTCAGGCATTGAATATTTGGAGGCACTATCTGTATGGCGTGGCATGTGAGGTGTTCACTGATCACGAGAGTCTTCAGTATTTGTGCAAGCAAAAGGAGTTGAATTTGAGGCAGAGCAGGTGGTTGGAGTTGTTAAAGGATTATGATATCACCATTTCTAAATCATCCGAGAAGGGCCAATGTGGTGGCCGATGCTTTGATTAGGAAGTCAGTGTACTTTCATTCCTGTGGCAGTCTCCTATTCAACCGAGAGGTTAGCTGAGATCTACATTCGGGAGATTGTTCGCCTTCATGGTGTGCCCATATCTATCATTTCGGACCGGGGTACGCAGTTTACCTCGAGCTCCTGGAGTGTAGTTCAACAAGAGTTGGGCACACGGGTTGAGTTGAGCACAGCATTTCATCCCCAGACGGACGGTCAGTCCGAGCGGACTATTCAGATTTTGGAGCATGCTCCTAGCCTATGTCATTGACTTCGGAGGTTCTTGGGATCAGTTCTTGCCTTTAGCGGAGTTTGCCTACAACAACAGCTACCAGTCGAGTATCTAGATGGCTCCTTATGAGGCTTTATATGGTAGGCGGTGTCGATCGCCAGTGGATGGTTTGAGCCGGAGAGGCTTGGTTGTTGGGTTCGGATCTGGTTCAGGAGGCCTTGGACAAGGTCAGGATCACTCAGGATAGGCTTCGTTCAGCTCAGTCCAAGCAAAAGAGTTATGCGGATCGCAAGGTTCGAGATGTGGCTTTTATGGTAGGTGAGCGGGTATTGCTCCGAGTGTCGCCTATGAGAGGCGTGATGAGATTTGGGAAGGAGGGCAAGCTTAGCCCTAGGTTCATTGGTCCGCTTGAGATTCTTGATCGAGTGAGAGAGGTGGCTTATAGACTTGCTTTGCCACCAAGCTTGTCAGCCGTGCATCCAATGTTCCATGTGTCCATGCTTCGGAGGTATCACGTTGATCCAGCCCACGTGTTAGATTTCAGCACTGTCCAGTTGGACAAGGGCTTGTCTTATGAGGAGGAGCCGGTAGCTATTCTAGACCGGCAGGTTCGTGAGTTGAGGTCCAAGAGTTTCCTTTCTGTTCGTGTTCAGTGGAGAGGTCAGCCCCCTGAGGCATCGACCTGGGGTCCGAGTCCGATATGCGGAGCCGTTATCCTCATCTTTTCCCCGACTCAGGTACTTCCTTCTTCTATACGTTCGAGGACGAACGGTTGTTTTAGAGGTGGAGAACGTGACGACCCAAAGGGGTCATCACCTATTTTTAATTGAATTTTGTGTCCCCGAGGCCTTGAAAACCTCATTTACAGTTGCCTCGATTTGCGTGCGTAGTCTGGGCGCGTAGCCGGAAAGCTTAAATATGAATTCTATGAGAAAAATGCTAAATTTTGATATTAAAATGAATAAATTTGACTGCGGTCAACATTTTGGGTAAACGGACCCGGACCCGTGATTCAACGGTCCAGGAGGGTCCGTAGGAAAATATGGGACTTGGGCGTATGCGCGGAATCGAATTCCGAGGTCCCAAGCCCGAGAAATGAATTTTTGTGTGAAATTGTTTTCTGGAGATAATTAAGGAAGTTGGAAATGAAATTTGATTAAAAGACTATGGTATCAGGCCCGTATTTTGGTTCCGGCGCCCAGTACAAATCTTATATATGGTTTAAGCGCTTTCAATAAAGTTTGGTTGAAAGCGGACGTCGTTTGACGTGTTTCGGACTTAAAATGGAAATTTAATGTTTGATGAACATTTGGAAGGAATCATGAAATTTGAGGCTTAATTCGATGTATATGATGTTATTTTGGCGCTTTGATCGCACGAATAAGTCCGTAGGATGTTTTTGAGGTTGTGTGCATATTTAGTTTGGAGCCCCGAGGGCTCGGGTGAGTTTTGGATAGGTGTCGGATTACATTGTTGCATTTTTTGAAAATCTGGTATCACTGATCTGCAGGCTTCGCATTTGCGAAGCCAGCATCGCAAATGCGAGCTGCTCATCGCAAATGCGAAGATGGCCCTGGGCAGCTTGATTGCAAATGCGACCACTACCCTCGCAAATGCGAAGGTCCAGTCCTCGCAAATGCGAGACATCTCTCGCAAATGCGAAACCCTCCCAAAGGGCCTGAGTTCGCAAATACGAACAAAAATCTCGCATTTCCCATACCTGCAGGGTTCGCAATTGCGAAACCAATTTCGCATTTCCCATATTCGCAGCCCAGCATATTTTATACTTGACCGATTTTGAACTTCATTTTTCACATTTTCTTAAACTCAAACACCCATAGGCGATTCTCCAAGAAATCTTTCTTCTCCAAATCAATTGTAAGTTAATTTCTACTCATTTCTTTCAACCATTAACATATTTAACATGTTTTTCACTTAAAATCAATGATTTTCATGGGTGAAATTGGGGGTTTTGGGTAGAACATAGGTTTTTCTAAAAATTGGGGATTTGGACCTCAATTTGAGGTCTGATTTTAAAACAAATTACATATTTGAGTTCGTGGGGGAATGGTTAACCGGGTTTTGGCTCGAACCTCGGGTTTTGACCACGTGGGACCGGGGGCGATTTTGGAATTTTTGGGAAAAACTTTGGGAAATTCATTTTTATGCATTTAAATTGATTCATTTAGTGTTTATTAATGTAATTAAACAATTTGTGATTAGATACGAGCGAATTGGTGGCGGAATCGAGGGGTAAAGCCATAATTGAGACTTGAGTTGAATTCAAAGCATTGAGGTAAGTGTTTGGTCTAACCTTAGCTTGAGGGATTAGGAGTTGAGTCCTATTTACTATGTGATAATTGTTGAGTACGACATATAGGCATGGTGACGAGTATCTATACATTGGTGTCAAGTATGACCGTTAGTCTTATATTGTGATTTTCATGATTTTGTTGCTTCATGCTTTGGCGATGATTTCTAGTTGTTGTGAAAAGTTTGTGGAAGAAATTGAGACCTTTGAACATTTTGGAGCATTGGCTCGAGTTATATTATGAATTGTGAAAGTATATGAAATGATTATACCCTTTGGAGCATTGGCTCAAGTGTAGAGTGAGTTATGAAATAAAAATGAAAGGAAGAGAAAGAGTATTTAAATTGCTCCCTTGCCGGGACGTTTAGATTATTGATGTCGTACCTTTGCCGTGATTTAATTGTTTAATTGTGTTCCCTTGCCGGGATTTCTATTATTATTTTGTTTATTCCCTTGCCCCTTGTTTGTGATTGTTGTTTGGGTGAGGAACAGTGTAAAGCACGAAGGGTGATGCCGTGCATTGTTTGTTTATTGTGAAGAAAGAGTGTAAAGCACGAAGGGTGATGCCGTGCATTGTTTGCTATTGTGAGAAAAGAGTGTAAAGCACGAAGGGTGATGTCGTGCCGCACGATGTACCATTCCGTGCCAATTCTATTGATTATATGTGAGGAAAGAGAGTAAAATCACGAAGGGTGATGCCTTGCACATTTTACATTCTAATTGCTTTGGTGAGGAAAGAGAGTAAAAGCACGAAGGGTGATGCCGTGCACGTTTTCATTATATTATTGCTTGGTGAGGACGAGAGTAAAAGCACGAAGGGTGATGTCGTGCACTTGTCTTTGATTTTCCTGATTTTTGCTGATAATTGAGTTATGTTGTCCTTTACTTCTATTTACTGGTTTTCTTGTTTATTATTGGTTCAAGTGCATTAACTGTCTTATTCCACTATTACTGTGATTCTTTGTGTTGGCATTTTCCTTTATTGTGTTACTTGTCATTATTGGCTCGAGGTATCCTTGCGCAACATTATGCCTTGAATTTATGCTATAATTGCTACATGTTTATGTGACTTAATTTCTTCTTGACATTTAGCATACTAAATATTAAATTGCATATTTGCTCCTTAAAGTCCATAATTAATTGCTACTTGTCATTACTTGTTTTCCTCAGTGAGTCATAATTACTGTGTACTTGTTGTCTTATGAATTCGTATTAATTGTTGCATTTGTTGGAGTAAATTTCATTTGGAAGAACGGTTGACTTAATGAAATGGGAGCGGGTGGTACGCCTACCACAAGATTTAATTATTGAGAAATGGGATCGGGTTGCACGCCTGCAACGAGATATGTACTGATAGTGAAATCTGCTTTTATTTTCCTTATCCGCGTTAGAGTTAAATTATTGATATTCTTTATTATTTTTCTTGAAATTCTGTATTATCTGCTATCCCCAAAGCTGTTCCCCTCCCATTTAAAAAAATGTTTATTCTTGTTATTTTCCGGTTGTAGATATATATATATATATATATATATATATATATATATATATATATATATATATATA